>NC_058406.1:98973994-99136123 GCF_002201575.2 Neomonachus schauinslandi | reverse complement strand
ATCATGGAACACTTCATCTAAAACTAATGATGTAATGTATGGGGATTAACATAAGAATAAAATAAATAATAAATAAATAAATAAAAAATGAAAAAAATGAAAAAAAAATGACAGCAATTTATTACCTGTATTATCAAATGTAAACTCCCCAGCCAAGCATTAAAGACTTAAAATCTCTTCTTTCCCCAGGAATACTTCAGGAGAAAGTTTTCCCTGTTAAGACTTCTCTGTAATGGTTAATTCTTCCCTTGTTTGATATACCTCATCGTGATCCAACACCGCAAATTTTATATCTGGGATTAAAATAACTATAAATAAAGCTCCTCTAATCTAGTATTTTTGACTCGCATCTTTATTTTTTAATAAAATATTACAGGATAAAATTCAGGTCTAAGATTTACGTGTCAGTGTACTCTCCATGTCTCCTACAACTTGACTTTTTTCATTCAACATTGTTTTTGCGATCTGTCTACATTGTACTGATAGATTTGTTCATTTATTTTAAGTTCCCCGTGGCATATTAATTGTGCTGTGATTGCAGTTTACTGGAAAACGAAGGAGCATATTCTAGAAAGATCTTGTTACTCCCCGTATGACAGGGAGGAAAACCTCTTGCCTGAAGAGCTTTCTGCCATCTTTGATTTGAAGGGTGGGGTGGAGTGGCTTTCAAGTGTGAGCACAGCTCTGAAGTAAAAAGCATCTGCTCAAGGCTAGGATAATGTGTGCTGACTGGGTGAGGGGACGAGGAGTGGTTTTAAAATACAGTTACGCTTAGAGCATATGCTCTTTAGGATGCCATTCCTCCCTCCCAGCAAGATCCTGTCACACTGGTGTTGATGGCTGTATTCTTCTGCTGTGGAAGAAACAGAACTAGAGTAGACAAATGTCTCTTTGGCATTTGTCCGATACATAAAGACTTGGGTCTCAACATTCCCCTCTGGAGCTGGTGAACATTTGTTGAACACCAACAGTGAAATAGGCACAGGAAATGCAGCTGCTTGCAATATCATTTCAGGATAAGCAGGAGCCTTGCTGAGTTTTTCTGTCTGTCTTTTATTAAAGGTCCACACACGTTCCTGTCGGGGAGGATCAAGTCCAGCACATGGAGCTCGTTCAGGATCTAGCACGAGAGTTTAACAAGACGTATGGGGAGTTCTTCCCGGTGCCCAGGTCCATTCTAAGTAAGTAACAGACACATGACTGTTAGATCAGGCCCGGTTTCCAAGACAGGATTGGATAATGGACTGAGGCTTGGAATTTCCTTGGGACAGGCTTCAGGATTTGGAACTAGAATCCCCATCTTTCTCTGTCCTGTGGGATGGGCAGACCTCATTAGATTATTGAATAAAATAGCCAAAAAAGTTTGAAAAGCATGGGAAACACTAAAAATGAAAAATAATCAAATTCATTAAATTATGTAATACATATATATATACACATATTTGGTAAATTAATAATACTTTATATTGAAAAGTATATGTGGGAAAGACTAAAAATGAAAAATAATCATTTTCATTATAAAGCACTATATAATTTACCAATTATATATATTTAATAAATTATATCATACATTATATTGAATAGATATTAATAAATTAATGTATTAACATTATTATATATTAATATAGTAACATATTTAATACTTTATAAGGAATTATATATAATACGTACATATATCCTTCCCTGTTTTATGGATGGGGAAACTAAGGCTTGGCAAGGAATTTTGCATCCAAGTCATATTTCAAGCTAGTGACAAAGCTCTTCTGATTCCAAAGCCATTGGACCCTGCCTTCCCTATTCACAAGAAAACAAAGCCATAAGAAGGAGAACTGCTGAATCATCAGCTAGATAAAACTAGAGGGAATTGATCATTCTCACACTCTCCTTTCTTAAATGCACATTGATGGAATGTATAATCCCCCCACTGGATCTGAAACCCCACCAGCAGCTGTGAGGCTATGCTAGTTTGGAATCCTGAGGAAAGAAGCTGTGCCTCTCTATAACATTTTGGTAGTGATGTAGATTTGTGGCAGGGGCAGAGATCACTGAGCCTAAGCTCTGTCCATCTTTATTAAGCTGACAGCATTTTATAGAGTATAACATGGACCCAGTATCAGTTCAGAAGCATAAGGCAGGTATAAATTTCTGAGCTATTCCAGTGGTTCACACAAACAAAAAACGGGCCTACCATGCATTGAAATCAAGCTTCCTTTAGCAATAAGTAATATTTTAATGTTTTTGCCTGTTATTAAATTTACCTATTTCAAATTGATATGTTTCTGCAATAGCCATAACACAGGCAATTATTAATAACACTGGTTTATAAAGCACAGCTTAACATCTTGATTCTATCAGAGCAATAACCAAGTCATTTGTGTGTGTGTGTTGGTATATACTGATATTGATATAACTGTGGTAAAGAAATGAAAGGATTGCCACAGATTGTTAAAATTTGTTGGGGGCAGGAAGGGCAGTGGTTATGGGCAGAGGGTGATTAACTAATAGGGATGAGCAGAGAGGAAAAGAGAGAAGGAGAGGAAAGAAATAGACCAGACTTTTTAAAAGGGTATGCACGGCAAAGCAGTATGATTGATACAATTTCATTTGTCTAAGATTATACATTTTATGTGTATATATGCATTCAAAGATGCATGAAAATATCAACCAAATGTTAACAGTTTTATTACGTTTCAGGTGATCTTTATTTTCATGCTTATATAAATGGCTTGAATTTTTCACAATGGGTATTAGCTATTTTTATAATCAGATAAAAATAATAAGGTCATATGGTAAGAAACAACAGGTGTAGGCGAGGATGAGAAAAAGGAACCCTCGTGCACTATTGGTGGGAACGTAAACTGGTGCAGCCACTGAGGAAAACAGGATGGAGGGTCCTCAAAAAGTTAAAAATAGAACTACCCTATGATCCAGTAATTCCACTATTGGGTACTTACCCAAAGAAAATGAAAACACTGACTCAAAAATATATATGCACCCCTATGTTTATTGCAGCATTATTTACAATAGCCAGATATGGAAGCAACCTAAGTGTCCATCATTAGGTGATGAATAAGGGAGATGTAGTATTTATACACATGCTCAACCATAAAAAAGGATGAGATTGTGCCATTTGAGACAACATGGGTGGACCTAGATGGTATAATGCTAAGTGAGGTGAGTCAGACTGAGAAAGACAAATACCATATCTCCTTCATAAGCGGAATCTTAAAAAAAAAAAAAAGAATAAACAAACAAAAAGCAGAATCAGACCTATAACCACAGAGAACAAACTGATGGTTGCCCAAGGGGAAGAGGGGAGATAGACAAGATGGATGAAGGGGAGAGGAAAGTATAAGCTTCCAGTTCTGAATGAATAAGTCACAGGAATAAAAGGCACAGCATAAGGAATAGAGTCAGTTATGGTAATAGCGTGTAGGTGACAGATGGTAGGGACACGTGTGGCAAACATAGCGTAATATATCAATTTGTCAAATCACTGTGTTGTACACTGTCATTGGGGTAACATGGTGTGTCAGCCCTACTCATTTATAATAATAATAAAGTCATTTGGTTACCCTTGGCACTTTTTAAGATCTAGACACTGACATTCCTGGTGTGATGTTTTCTCATCCTGTTACTGTCTTCCGGTTTTGGTTTCGGTGTGCGCATGTTGGCGTTGTTCCCTAGCATCGCTGAAGAAGGTGAAATCCCTCCGTGATCCTTCTGCCAAAATGTCCAAATCGGACCCTGATAAACTGGCCACGGTCAGGATAACAGACAGCCCGGAGGAGATCGTGCAGAAATTCCGCAAGGCTGTGACGGACTTCACGTCGGAGGTGACCTACGAGCCAGCGCGCCGCCCCGGGGTCTCCAACCTGGTGGCCATTCACGCGGCGGTGGCCGGCCTCCCCGTGGAGGAAGCGCTGCAGCACAGCGCGGGCGTGGACACCGCTCGCTACAAGCTCCTGGTGGCCGACGCCGTGATTCAGAGGTTTGCTCCAATTCAGAGGGAGATTGAAAAACTGAAGACCGACAGGGGCCACTTAGAGAAGGTTCTCCAGGTGGGCTCAGCCAAAGCCAAAGAATTAGCCCATCCCGTGTGCCAGGAGGTGAAGAAATTGGTGGGGTTTCTATAGGAAGCTTCCCTGCGTGGCAGAAAACCTTTTATGTCTTGTGGCCTGTGCACACCTATTAATAAAGGCAGCTTTCCTCACAAATGAAAAATGATGGCTTGGGGACACCTAATTTTGGTACACATGATTATTGGCTTCATTCGTCAATAAGAATTTGTAACTCTCAGGGGCACCTGGGTGGCTCAGTGGGTTGAGCGTCTGCCTTCCGCTCAGGTCATGATCCCAGGGTCCTGGGATCAAGGCTCCCATAGGGCTCTCTGCTCAGTCGGGAGTCTGCTTCTCCCTCTCCATCTGCCTTTTCCCCCTGCTCATGTTCCCTCTCGCTCTCAAATAAATAAATAAAATCTTAAAAAAAAAAAAAGAATCTGTAACTTTCAAATCGAGCAGTGTTCTAAAGCCCATCAGCAAAATGCTGTGGCCAAGAAAGAAAGAAGGCATAACTCTCTGAATCCTCAATTATTTGAGGCACACGCCTTACTCTGAATTTAGGTACCTGAATGTGACTGAGGTGAGCAGTGATTTGGCAAATGAGGGTATCATTTGTCTCTCTCACTTGAGTACATCCTATTACGGGTGCTCACTTTATGTGTCCCAGCCCTTTTAAATGTTTTTGTTTTGTTTTGTTTTGAAGTAATCTCTACGCCCGACGTGGGGCTCAAACTCACCCCCCAGAATTCAAGAGTCGCATGCTCCGCTGACTGAGCCAGCCAGGTGCCCCTCTGTCCCAACCCTTTTAAAAAGTAGTATGTAGATTCTTAGACTTATAATCCTTGGGATGCCATTTGGACCAATTTGTATTGAGATCTTATATTAATAAGTTGATTATTAGAGTTCATTTGTCACTAAGATAGTACCTGCCTAAATGTATTTAAGCTACTTAACTTGTTCCCAATGAAACCACACTGACTGTCCCAGTAAATATTGTTGTGTTTTGTTTAATTCAGAAATACATGATACAATCTTCTGAGAAGGTTGCATTATTTCAACTTGATTGATTCACAAGAACCCAGGTTTCTGGATTCTGTTTGTAGTTAAGTACTTCTTTGCCTTCGCTTCTAGTTCAACATCACCAGCCCCCCTGGGAAATATACCAGGGGGATTGCCATTTTACCCCCAAGGAAAGCGAGGCTCAGAGAGTGCATTAGCTTGTGCAGGATCACTCAGTAAGAAGCAAGTCCAAGATTAAAACCTTCACTCCTTAAAGAGTAGTGCTTTTTCCATCAGCACAGAACCATGAAAGGCAGGATCTATGGACTCCAAGCATTCTTATTTTGAAGGTGAATACTCGAAATATAAGACCTGAACTGTGGACACTGTTTAAATCAGTAACTCAGCCAATAGCCACCTGCTTTAAATCTGGATTCCGCCAACCTTGGTCATATTTGCTTCTCAGAATCCCCAAGGCAGGTCCAAAGTTCTGTCTCCTATGCTTAAGGCAGAGACACTTCAAAGTATATTCTGCCAGACTACCATAGTAGTGAGTCCTGAGAGATCAGATTTCCCTGATGAGTGGAAGCTTCTCACCTCTCCTCCACCTCAGCCTTTCTGAGTAATGAGTCATTCTAAAACCTAGCTTCTCTGCACTTTCTGAATATGGAAATGACAGTCCTAGCTTACCACACCAGGACCTGTTAGCAAGCTTGATTTTGTAAGAGAAATTGCTTATAAGTTTTTTTGTCAGTGGGTACCGTGATCACCTTTTATACATAAGGGACTAGTATGTTGGACAAAGAATTTTTTTAAAGATTCATTTATTTATTTATTTTGAAGGGAGAGAGAGAGAGCAGGGGGAAGGTCAGAGGGAGAGGGAGAAGGAGAGAATCTCAAGCAGGCTCCCTTCTGAGTGCAGAGCCTGACACAGGGCTCGATCCCATGACCCTGAGATCATGACCTGAGCTGAAATCAAGAGTCCGATGCTTAACTGACTGAGCCACCCAGGTGCCCTGCAAAGAATTTTTGTTCATGTTTCTTAAGGGGAGGAAGTAGAGTAGTCCTTTTATCAGAACAGATATAAGTACACCAAACACTGCATCCCGGAATCCACCCCAGGTCCAAATCCTTTTTGGGATCTTTTCTTGGAATGTGGTAGCTATAGTCCTAGAGCCTCTTCGGGCATTTTCCTCCAAGGCTCTTTTTTTTTTTTTTTTCCTTTAAAAGAAACCAAAGTATGAATACTAGAAAATAACAAAATTAAAGGTGGATCTATCAAACCAATTGTTTGTATCTGTTTTTTTTTTTTTTAATCCGCTTGCCACACCTTTCATTCACATAACTAAAGGTGCCATGGAAAGAATCTCTGAGGAGAAAAACTAGGGGACTTGTGATAACTTCCAAGGAGCAAGTGGGTGGGTGGTGACCACCTCACCTCACAGGTGAGGGTGGGCTTGTGACCATCCTGCTCTGGTTACCTTTGCAAGTGACCTGAGGACTCATCAAGTCCAAAATCTGCAGCCATGGCTGAGAGACGTGCCAATGATCTCAGGAAGTTGATAAATGAGCCAAGTTGAGAACATAGACGTCTTTTCCCTCCTTTCCACCTACCATTTACAGGCCTCAGCACAATCTTTTCATGGAGATGAAGAATCAGAGAGACATCTAACTTGTGGCCCACCTCAAAAGGTGATTTTAATTGTCATTTCCCATATGTTTTGTAGAGAGTTAAAATGATGAAAGACATTTCACATGGCAGTAACAATGGGCAGGTAACTTGGTGTTCTGACAAACCCCATTTCAAACCCAGTTTGACAGACTGTAACTTGGAACACATGGGGGTATCTTGTCCTATGTAGGTACCTCATAAATGTTTCTCAAAATAGTGTCCGAAAATGGGCTAGAGGTTTCTATTAAAGTGTGGGTTGCTTGCTTTTTTCAGAAACCTTAGAGATGCTGATCCTCAAACACTAAATAACGCTATTGAGTTGTAACATGTATCGGGCACCCTACCGAATGTCTTAGAACCACGTTTCCCACATGTGGTTCCCTGCCCTGCGGCATGAACACGACTGGGCAACTTCCCTGGCTCTACCCCAGACCTACTGAATCAGAAATGTGGGGGATGAACCCAGCAATCTGTGTTTTAACAACCTTCCAGGTGATTCGGATCATAATTAACTTCGAGAACCACTGCTTTATATGTATTCTCTCATTTAATTCTCAAAACCCCATCCTAGTATCAGTCTTGTATTACTAAGAACGAGACCGAGGCACGGGAGTGCTCAGTACATGCTCACTAGCCTCAGGGACTAATGGCTAGCATGTTGGACAGCGTGGCTAGAGAATATTTCCATCATCACAGAAACATCCATTGGACACTGCCGGGTGAAAACATTCAGCTTGCTGATTTTGCTTGTAGTAGCTCAAACACACATAGGTCAGATCCTACTCAGCACTTGCTCTCTGTGGGGCACTTTGTGTGTTTATATGTGCTATCTCATTTCATATTTCTGTCAGGCTATAACATAGGAACGATTAGTGCTGCTCTTTCAGGTAAATAAACAAGATTCGGCCACTTGCATAAAGTCACACATTGATTATTCCTCTCTAGTATCTCCGAGTTAGGAACCCACTGATAGCCCTTAACTGGTGTGCCCAAGGGAATGGTCTGCCCCTTCTTGACCAGTCTAGATTCTTCTCTCAGCACTTGTGAGCCTCTCCTGTGTGTCCCGTGACCTTAGCCTGTGGTGGCTCTTGGTCTCTTTCTCTTTAACATGACAATTCTGGGGCGCCTGGGTGGCTCAGTCGGTTAAGTGTCTGCCTCTGGCTCAGGTCATGATCCCAGGATCCTGGGATGGAGCCCCGCATCGGGCTCCCTGCTCAGCGGGAAGCCTGCTTCTCCCTCTGCCTGCAGCTCCCCCCTACTTATGCTCTCTCTCTCTCTGACAAATAAATAAAATCTTTTTTAAAAAATGACAACTCTGTTCTCATTGACTCTGTGTTCTCCCTGTGTGATCAACATTCCCTTTTCACTGTCAACCTGAGGGGGTCTTTTGAAATTTCTTTGGCTGGGAAGAGACCATTCCTCCCTGAAATTGAGCTTGAAAACAGAATGCCCCTGACTCTCATGTCATTTTTCCAAGTACCTCCATTGGCCGAATGACCCGGAGGCTTTACTGTTAATCATTTTAAGTTCTCAGATGTTCATTTCCAGTAATTCTGTTCCATTGGCTAGGCAGGGATTCTGTTCTTTCTCCAGGAAGGAAACCGGTTCAGCGGGCTGGTGACTTATCCTCAGATACGTAATTCAGCATTGTGACAAATGTCTATATAGGGCCTCCTTTGTGGAAGGTACAGGGGAAAGACGATATGCCAGTAGGTTAGAGGAGGACACACAGAGGTACTAGGTGGCACATGCTGAGTGAGCATGGCAACAAAAGATCATCCAAGATGTTTAGGGAAGGAATAAAATAGATACATGATGGGAGAAAGGACTTTCCAGTAAGAAACTAGGACACAGGGGCATGAAAGCATTTAGGGAAGAGCCAATCCACACAGTAGGTGGCAAAACGAGAATGGAAATACTAGGTTGAAATTGTCAATATTTGATTGTTATTTTTTTTCCAAAAAAATAACTTCCTGGTAGTTCAGTGTGGATCAACCTGATCTATCCAACGAACAAGCATTTTGTCAAGCTCTTGTCTTACAGGTACCATCAAAACACCAAGAATTAGAAATGAGACACAGTCTCAAGAGATGTCTGTTGGAGATGCACATGGAAAGCCAGTGAGAGGTAGAATAGGAACTAGAAGCAAAGTCTTCTGGGTCTTGTACCTCTCTCGGATACATGCCATTGATTATGGCATTAGCTCTTGTTTATTTGAAATATGGCTTCTGAATGTCACACTTGCTTAGTGGCTCTGAAAGGAACAGAATAATTAGTATTTGATATAGCCATGTTGGCTCTATGGAATGCAAATTCTTTTTTTTTTTTATGCCCCTTCCCCATCCCTACCCACACAGACACATGGTAAACCAGGCTGACAGTCATCATTTCCTAAAGTTTCTGAAAAGCACATGATGTGACTTTAAATGACTCTATTTAGAATAAACTGATGTGATTTTACATAGTCACTGTCTTATCATAGCCACCTTAATCCCTTTTTCATTTTTTTATTATGTTATGTTAATCACCATACATTACATCATTAGTTTTTGATGTAGTGTTCCATGATTCATTGTTTGCATATAACACCCAGTGCTCCATGCAGAGTGTGCCCTCCTCAATACCCATCACCAGGCTAACCCATCCCCCCACCCCCTTCCCTCTAGAACCCTCAGTTTGTTTTTCAGAGTCCATCGTCTCTCATGGTTCGTCTCCCCCTCCGATTTCCCCCCTTCGTTCTTCCCCTCCTGCTATGTTCTTCTTCTTCTTCTTCTTTTTTTTTTTTTAACATATAATGTATTATTTGTTTCAGAGGTACAGGTCTGTGATTCAACAGTCTTGCACATTTCACAGCGCTCACCAGCCACCCCATCCCTCCCACCCCACACCACTCCAGCAACCCTCACTTTGTTTCCTGAGATTAAGAATTCCTCATATCAGTGAGGTCATATGATACCTGTCTTTCTCTGATTGACTTATTTCGCTCAGCATAACACCCTCCAGTTCCATCCACTTAATCCCTTTTTCAAATAAGATTTTACAATACAGGCTTCCTGGGAAGGAAGCCACATCCCCTCTTTTATCTGTGAATGCAGGATGAAGAAGTATGTGTGCCTGGCATTTACCACCAGATCACCCCATGCTAGCCTGTCCACAGAGAATCCCACTGGGAGCAACTGTCAGTTCAAATAAATAGATTATCCGGAGAGTTCCCTCAGTTTGTAGCAGCCTTCCCACCTCCCTCCCCAAAAAAGAACTCCTATAATAATTTTTTTAAAGATTTTATTTATTCATTTGAGAGAGAAAGTGAGCGAGAGAGAGAGCACAAGCCAGGGGTTGGGGGGCAGAGGGAGAAGCAGACTCCCCACTGAGCGGGAAGCCAGATGTGGGGCTGGATCCCAGGACCCCAGGATCATGACCAGAGCCAAAGGCAGACACTTAACCAACTGAACCACCCAGGCGCCCCTCCTATAATAATTTTTTAAAAAACCAAACACTGTGTGGCTAGTTCAGACACGACCACAGGAACCAGACCTGGGGAGAGGTGTTCTCACCTAGAGCCAGAGAGCCAGTGAGCAAGAAGGGTGTTATTCCTTAGCAGGATTCCAGAAGAAAGTTCTTATACTAGAAGGAGAGTTGAGACCTCATGGGAATTCAGAGCCACAGAATTGTTTTATGATGGATTCTCCTCCTGGGAATTAACAAATAATGGACTTCCCGAAGTTCTGGTTCTTGCATTGTCCTCTGGTTCTTGCAAGTTGCTGGTTCTTGCATTGTCCTTCCTGCATCAGCCACATCACTTCCATGCCATTCTCACGCCCTCTATGGCTTCATGTTCTTTTGAGGAGAGCACATTCTGATGCCCCTTTGATGTCCTGGCATGTGAACATGTCAAGGTATACAGAAGAGTTTTTGCCTCTTGATCCATCTAAATCCCAAAGTAACAACCTCTGTATTAAGCATAAATGCTTCCCCACCTCCCATCCCCACCCCCAGAAAACAATATGTACAGATACACAAAGAACCCTTACTGTACTTGTGGTTCAGATTTTACATCACTTGCCATCAAGCTGCTGTGGCAGAGACTCCTCACCATGCCCCAGTATGTCATCTCTCCTTCCTTTTTAGTGATGGAATCTTCTTCCTTAGTTTTAGCAGAGAACATAGTGCCAGGTAGGGACCACATTTGCAAGCCTACCCTTCAGCAACGGATGGTTCTGTGAATTTGTTCTAGCCAATGGGATATGGGCAAAAGTGATAGGTGATTTCCGAGACACATCCTTTTAAAGGAAGTTGCTTACACACACACACACACACACACACACCCTTACTGGAACAGCCTGTTGGGCCCATTGATGGAAGCCACAAGAGAAAGATGGGGGCACTCAACCCCTCAGCCTGGGTCCCCTGGGCTCAGTAAGCAATGCTATCTTTTTGCCCTGGATTGCCCTACTTAACTCCAGACTGTTCTGTGAAAAATAAACTTTTATTATATTTAAGCCACTTTATCTTGAGATCTCTTTGTTACAGTACCTTAGCTATTATCCCAACCAATACACAAATCTTACTAGACTCTTTGTCTGATGTCTTCCTTCCAGTTGGGTTATTTCAGTTCAATCCAACCAACATTTTGTGAGAACCTTCTATGTGGTGAGGCATTGTTTTTCAAATTATGGGTCCCAGACCAGGGGCATCATCCTCACCTGGGGACTTGTTAGGTATGAAAATCCACAAACTGTCTACTCCAGACTTACTGAATGAGAAACTCTGGGGTAGAGCTCAGCAGTTGGGTTTAACAAGCCCTTCAGGTGATCTGGATGAATGTTAATGCTTTAGAGCCACTGTACTGGGGGATAAAAAAAGGAATAAAAATGGGCTTCTATCAAGGAATTTACATTTGAGGGAAAAGGGTGCAAATAGGTAGTCAGTCATAAAAACATAATTATTGCCTTGACTGTCTATTTTCCTGTCTGCTTCTCTTTTTTCATCAGATTAACTCAAAAGAATATAGCTTAGATTGTTTTTGTTTACAAATGTGTTTAAAGACAGCCTAAAAATTTAGGTCATGTGGGTCTATGCAAATCCTAAAGGGGGAAATAACTAAAGCTACATTTGTAATAGGATAAACAGATTTGATCATCAATATTAGAATTGATGAGCATCTCCTGAAGCCAAGAAAGACAAATAAGCAGAGGGAGTTATTTTATACCGTGGGTAGTAAAAGTACAGTACTTATTACCCTATAAAGGATTATATGGTCTAGAAATAAAAACAGTTGAGCATGGATTAAAGTCATGGGTGAGAAAGTCATAAAATTACATTAAACACAAGTTAGGAACGTTCAAGTTATTCTGAAAGTATCTGACATCAGTATCATAAAAGGTAAGTATCGTCCTTGCTGTCACCACCCTTATCATCATAATCTTCAGTGTTCAGAATTCTAGGCTAGACTGGGCTAGACCAATGTGGTATCGGTGATGGGCTAGAAAGGAGAATGCCCAAGAATAAAGACTCTTGGACTTGGTGTGTTTTGTATAAAACCTGTACACCCTTCAGATTTAATGGGCTTAAGTAAAGGTAGAGGAAATAAAGGAGACAATGGATGCAATTTATAAAAGAATTTGTTATTTCAGATTAAAATCAGTTTGCCATTCTTCTTCTTAATAAGAGAAGAGATGATTCAGATCATTGAAATCTGTAGAAAATCTAAAAGCTACATAAAATATTATTACTAAACATAGCAAACTGTTCTTATGCCTTTGGCATCAGAGTTAAACACTTTAGATAGTGCTAACATATAAAATAAGTGTTAGGGGCGCCTGGCTGGCTCAGTCAGTTAAGCGTCTGCCTTCGGCTCAGGTCATGATCCCAGGGTCCTGGGACTGAGCCCCACATCGAGCCCCACATCAGGCTCCCTGATCATCTTGGAGTCTGCTTCTCCCTCTCCCTCTGCCTCTTGCTTGCTTGCTCTCTCTACCTCAAATAAATAAATACAGTCTTTTTTTTTAAATTTAAAATAAGTGTTAGTACACTTAGCCAAACTTAGGAATGCTAGACTCTTTGTGATGATGAAGAGGTAGCAGTCAGTGTTGCTCAAAGCTCTGAGCATCTTTAGAAGAAAGGGTTTAATTTCCCCACCCCACTGTTAGGAACAAGGTCATTTGCTGCTAGAAATCACTTCAGCCCTGGCTTACATGTTTTTAAAATCTTGCAGGGTCTTGAAACTATCGTCCAGTTTGGTAAGATACAACCAATTTCTTTCCTTCTTTCCCTCATTTTCCCTTTAAGGATATTTCATCCATCGTCTTCCCCAAAATACTCTCAGTCAGCATTTCTATTCCAAATAATTTGGAATCAAAAGCATTCAACAGTCTGGAGGCAAGTGAGCTTTTTATTGCATTTTTATTGGGAGCAAATTGAACTGTGTGGGCAGGCTAGAGAGGGACCCCTCTGTGAGGCTCCAGCATGCCCCACCATTGCACCCCAGCAAGGATTCATGTTACAAGGATTACATCATTGTGATCTGCTTATGTTGGCTGACCAGGCCTAACAGGCCCCTGGGTGTTCCAGGCAGGTTAACTCCTGTCAATCTTCAAGAACCTTCCATGAGAGAGCTTATCTGGCCCCCAGAAGTCTCTGTCTTTCTTCTTGTGACTTTCTAATCTTTTCCTAATTTAACACACGGAGAAATATTTGGCAAACAATAACCATGTTACATCTTCACGAACCCGTATAGAGCATAGGAATTGTTATCCCCATTTTACAGTTAAGTATTCCATGTGTACTTTGGCACTCATTAACCTATTTACTGCCCTTGAAATTTGCACCATAAATTACTATTCATTTATTGTGTGTGTACGTGTTTGTAAGTGCCTTTGAGGGCATTGCAAATTCCAATGGCTTCACAAGACAGGTAAC
This sequence comes from Neomonachus schauinslandi, assembly GCF_002201575.2. NCBI lineage: Eukaryota > Metazoa > Chordata > Mammalia > Carnivora > Phocidae > Neomonachus > Neomonachus schauinslandi. The sequence goes on along the minus strand of NC_058406.1, from coordinate 99,122,473 downwards.
TATGTGAATTCATTAAATAACTTCACAGATATTTATTCAGCACTTATTATGTGCCAGGCACTGCTCTAGACACCAGGGATACCGTGGTGAACAAAACAGACAAGGGCACCTGGGTGGCTCGGTCGTTGAGCGTCTGCCTTCGGCTCAGGTCATGATCCCAGGGTCCTGGGATCAAGCCCCGCATCAGGCTCCCTGCTCAGCGGGAAGCCTGCTTCTCCCTCTCCCACTCCCCCTGCTGTGTTCCCTCTCTCGCTGTGTCTCTCTCTGTCAAATAAATAAATAAAATCTTAAAAAAAAAAAAAGACAAAAATCCCTGCCCTCTTTGAATTGATATTGTAGTGGAGAGAGACAGACAATAAATGAACTAGGAAAGTAAATGGTTAGGCATAAGGTGATGAGTGATGTAGAAATACAAAGAAAATGGGATAGAGTGTGCTGTGAACTGAATTGTGGTTCCTCCCACCCCCGAAAATTCATATGTTGAGCCCCCAACCCCCAGCACCCTGGGAATGTGCCTTTATTGGGAGACAGGGCCTTTAAAAGGGTAATTAACTTAAAATGAGCAGCTAGAGTGGGCCCTAGTGCAATCTGACTGGTATCTTTATAAGAAGAGATTAGGACATCCAGAAAGACATCAGAGGTGCTCTTGCCAGAGAAAGGACCGTGTGAAGACATAACAAGAAGGTGGCCATCTGCAGGCCAAGGAGAGAGGCCTCAGAAGAAACCAAAGAGGCTGACATCTTGATCTAGGACTTCCAACCTCCACACGTTTTCCTGTCTAATAGTTGGCAGCATCTTGTTATGGAAGCCCTACCCAACTCATACAGAGTGCTTGTTTTAAATAGGCTTATAAAGGATGGTTTTGCTGAGGTTAAATTTAAGCAGAAAACTGAATGAGGTGAGGAAGACAGCAAGGTAACATCTGGGGTGAGACCAGTCCGGAGAAGACATCAAACGCAAAAGCAGGAGTGTGCATGACTTGTTGAAAGAGCAGCAAGAAAACCTTTGGGGGTAGAGTCGGGTGAATGAGAAGGGAAGTGTAAGATGAGGATGGAAATCTAGTGCAGCCAGGGCCTGACAGGTCATTGTAGGATACTGGCTTTTACTTTAGGGCAATGGAACTGGAAGGCCATTGTAGGCTTAAGTTAGACAAGGTTCATGCTGGCTATTATGTTGGGAAATAGATTATAGAGGTCAGACGTGGACGTGGGAAGACTAGTTAGGGGATTATTTTAATCATCCATAGAAGAGGGAAGCCTTGGAGTAGGATCACAGTGATGGAAGTGGTAAGACGTGGTCAAATTTGGGATACATTTGTGAAAGGAGAGCTAATGGGGTTTGCTGATAGATTGGTTGTGATATTTGAGAGAAAAAAAGAAGTCAAGGTTCTATCTTCAAGGTTTTTGACCTGAGAAATTAGAAGCATGGAGTAGCTGTTTACTGAAATGGGAAAGACTGTAGGGGAAGTAAATCTGGAAAGTTCGGGAGTTTGGTTTTGACATGTGGAGATGTTTAGCGGGCAGTTGGATATTTAAAATTAGAGGTCAGGGAGAGGTCCAGGCTAGAGATATTAATTTGGGAGTCATCAAGATAGAGACAGCACTTAAAGCCAGGAGTCTTGAAGAAATCTCTGCATGTATGAGTGTGGACAGAGAAAAGAGGAGGTCCAAGGACTGATCCTATTTCAAGGTAGAAGGAAATGAGAAAATATGCAGCAAGGAGCCTGAGAAAGAAAGGCCAATATGACAGAAGAAAAACCAGAAGAGAGTGTTACCCTGGAAGACATGAAAAAGCTGTTTCCCAGAAAGGGACAAATCTGTGTCAAGTAAAGTGAAGGCTGAAAAGGACCATTGGATTTAGTGACGTGGGGGTCATTGGTGACCTTGATCAAAGCAGTTCGGGTGGATGGAAGGGTCAAAAGTTGAATACGTTTAAGAGGAAATGGGAAAAGGGAAATGAAAGACAGTGACCTTGACAACCCTTGCAGGAGTAATGCTGTAAAGAGAAGCAGAGAAATGGGACAGGAGTATAGTGATATGGAATCAAGAGGGGGGACGGATAATTGCATGTTTGTATGCTGATGAGAATAATCCTGTAGAGAATGAAAATGTGGTGATGCAGGGGAGAGAGAGAGGACAATTGCTGAAGGAACGTTCTTGAGTAAGAAGGGATAGGATCCAGAGCACCTGCGAACAGGGTGGCGTTAGATGGGAGAGCACAGAAGAGGAGGAAGAGTCGATGGACGCAGATGCAGATGGATTTTTACATGTGGTAGAAAAGCAAGTGGTAGAAAGTCTCTTCGTTGCCTTAATTTTCCTAGTGAAATAGGAATCAAGGTCCACGGCAGAGAATTAAGACAAGGAAGGACATGGAGGTTTGAGGAGGAGGGGACAGTCGTGGGGAAAAGGAAAGGGAATGTACCAGGGAAATGAAATGGTACTGACAGGCAGCATTTACGGGCTCTCTTGAGGCTACGGAACATGAATTTATGAGGGCAATCAAAGCAGTTGATTATTTTGCCCAGCCACATTGCACTGTGTGAGTATAGGCACAAGTACAGGAAAAGTTGGATTTTCTTTTTAAAATTTTTTATTTAAATTCAATTTAATTAATATACTGTATTATTAGTTTTAGAGGGAGAATTCAGTGATTCATCAGTTGCATACAACGCCCAGTACTCATTATATCAAGTGCCCTCCTTCATGCCCATCCCTCTATCCCCTCACCTGCCTCCCCTCCAGCAACCCTCAGTTTGTTCCTGTAGTTAAGAGTTGGATTTAACCTAGAGCTGGGCTTTACTGGGTAATTGCAACAAAAGGTGAAAGTGGGCAAAGGATCTAAGTGGGTTTAACAATGGGCCATGGCATCCAAACCAGGCGAGGGGGGAAGTGAGGCTCTGAGGGGTGGGGAAACAGTGAAGGATGGCAAGATCAGTTGATTGAAGGTCCCAGAGGTGTCCAAGAATTGAAGGAGATGTCAATCTGAGAATTCAAGCTTATGGGCAGGTAATGCTCGGTACTGATAATCAAGTGTGAGGGATGGCCTGAGGAATGATTGGATATATGGGTTGGAAAGGATGATCTCAGGAGAAGAGAAAGTCAAAGAAGCTAGGGTATTGTAAAGATCATTGACTTCAATGTGCAACCACAAAGACTTTGCCCAGAGAGGCGCTGGAGACAGTGAGAGAGGGCCAGGAAGAAAATCTTCAAGAAATGAAGGGGAGTGGTCTTGGGAGGCTGTAGGCTGATGGCCCAAGTTCCCAAGCCAGGGGTTTTAGGGAGGAATGAGGGATAATGATCTGGAAATAACAATGAGGAGCAAAAGGGACACATCCTCCACCTCCAGCTGCCAGTATTATGTATAGGCTAGAGCATGAGATCCCCCACATTTCCAGCATCCCCTGGTAGCAGGCTTGGGCTGGGTAGTGACCATGGGTAGTGAGCAAGGTAGTTTTTCCTTGGTCTGCACTTTGGAAGATTACAGGGTGGGGAGGGCATGAGAAACATGCGGTTGGCCATTGGGTTGTTATTTCTTAACTTATAGATGATCCATCATCAGTTAAGCCATCGGCAAACTTTTATAATTTCACTGTTTGGCCCTGCTAGTCTGACTCTTAGTCTAAAGCACTTGTTTTTATTGTTTTGTTTATTTTGTTTAGAGGGGTTAGGAAGGTGAGGGGCCTGGCAGCTAAATTATCCAATTCCTCTGAGACCTTTCTTTTCTTTTCTTTCTCTCTCTCTTTTTTTTTTTTTTTAAATGGGGAGAGAAAGGCAAGTGTGGGGTGGGGGGAGACAGAGATGGAGAGAGAGAATCTTGAGCAGGCTCCACGCCCAGCGCAGAGCCCTACACGGCACTCGATCTCACAACAGTGAGATCATGACTTGAGCTGCTTCACCAACTGAGCCACCCAGACACCCCTCCTCTGAGACTGTTTTACAATATCTCAGACACTTCCACATAGGGAGGCTTTCCTGGAACAAGCCCTCTCTCGAATAAAGAGACTCAGAATACCCGGGACTCTCCAGGCAGGCACACCCTCTCTAGGAATCTGCTCTGATTACCTGGGGCTGCTTTGTTCTGGAGCTCTGGAGCCCCTGGATGAAGGTGGGACTGATGCACGGTTGTTCTAGGGCACTGCATTGGTTGCTAAGTGTTCCGTCACAGGGACACCATTGAGGTGACATACTTTCTCTGGGCAAAGATGTTGCTTTGCACCTGACACTCCTAGTTTTTAGAGTTACTGCCTCAGTATGAACAGCTTTGATTTCTAGACGTGTACCCAAATTAGCTGGCTAAGAGGAAGAGAATGCTGGAGTCAGTGATGATGCAGTCTTTCATGTGGCTGGTAAGCTATTCTTAAAGACATTTCCAAAAGAAGCATTCCAAAAATGTTTTGAACAAGCATTTGAATAAGATAAGAGAATCCCAGGGTATCTTCTTTGAAGGACAACTCCAATTTGAATAAATAAATTCTGGTGTTTAAAAATATCTATCAGCCCCATTGCTTTCTAGTCAGCTTTCCATCCTTTAATCCTTTTTTAAAAATTTAACTGATCAAAGGAAAGAGTCCTTAGTGACAGTTGCTCTTCACCATCATAACAGGCAGGATGTGTGGCTGAGATAGAAAATACTTCTGATTTGGTGGAGTTAGGATCAAACTCAACACTGTTCACTTTCTAATTTAGCCAACATCCAATTCAAATATTTGAGACTTTTGAACATGCTAAGGCAGAAACATAGTGAGGAATCAAAGAAGGAGCTATTCATTATTAGGAAGGCCATCTGTGCCTTATGCTTTACATCTAGGTACAGGGTATTAATGAGATGACTCCTTAAGAAAGCAGAAAGTCTTTCTATTTGGAAAGCCGCAAGGAATGACCAACAATTTGACCTTGAGTGCCTATGTTTGCCATAGGGAAATTTTAAATGAAAAATACAAAAAGAGGTGGAAAACAGAAAGCTCCTTGAAAGTGGGTTTTACATCTTTTTTTATTACATAGTCTGACACAGCACCTAAGCCTATGTGATAAGTTGGCTCCCTTGGTAAATCCAATTGATTGGTACACCTTTTCCAAAAATATAACCTCCCTTGAGGATATATTAAGCGTGGCTCTTTCCCAGTTCCCTTTAGCCAGACAGCACACATTTACAGAAAAGGCTATCAAGGACATACTTGGGGGGCACCTGGGTGGCTCAGATGGTTAAGCGTCTGCCTTTGGCTCAGGTCGTGATCCCAGGGTCCTGGATCGAGCCCCACATAGGGCTCTTGGCCCAGCGGGAAACCTGCTTCTCCCTCTCCCTCTGTCTCTCCCCCTGCTCATGCTCTCTCTCGATCTCTGTGCCTCAAATGAATAAATAAAATCTTAAAAAAAAAAAAAAGAACATACTTGGAATAGGACCAAATCAACTAATGCCCAAGTGGATGGAACCTTTGGGATGACCTCATTAGTACCCACACAACCACTTACCAGTCATCACAGCTTACAATGGTGGAACCAAAAAAAAGTTATGGCTGGGCGATTGGAGGAAATAACACAGAAGAGTCATCTTCAGCTTAACTCATCCCCTTCTCTGTGTTTCATAGCCTAATGTGGGAAGATAAGGAAGGAGAGGATGTTGGTTCTGGAGAGAACTGGGGCAGGAAGAGATCTGACCCAATTAAAGGAGAAATCTGAATAGAAACTTCAATACCCCTGGACTACTGTATATTGGTATATTGTCCCTCAGGATACCTGACACTGCCTAAAGGGATGTCTGAACATTAAATGTCTCTTAACATTTTCCATCTTAAATAACTGAGTCTTCCTCCTTCACCTTACTCTAAGATAATTAACCAGTATACCCAGCAAGATATAAGATGTTGTATTTAATCAAAGTATTAACTTTGAGTCTCTCATCTCAGTATGTTACAGTCTGGCAGACCAAAAAAAAAGTAAACCCATTAAACATGGTCAGTCCCTGACAATCTAGCAAAATTGGTTTTGCTTTGTATGACACAAGTAATGTGTCTTGGAGGAGTTTTTAACCGAATGTAGCTAAATATCTAATCCCTTTTGTTTTATACTTCTCAGTTTGTCCATTCATTCAACAAATACTTACTGAATGCCTCCTGTTATGAGCAAGGCACTATGCTGGGCACAGAGAAAACCTTGATAACGTATCAAGGATATTAACACTGATCAATAAAACCCCCTAAAAATGATTCACTGTGAAGCACTCTAAACAAATGATTTTTTAAAATATGGTTCTTATCAGGGCACCTGGTGGCTCAGTCAGTTAAGTGCCTTCGGCTCAGGTTGTGATCCCCGGGTCCTGGGATCCAGCCCCCGCTTCCTGGCTCCCTGTGCAACAGGGAGCCTGCTTCTCCCTCTCCCTCTGCAGCTCCCCCTACTTGTGCTCTCTCTAGCGTGTGTTCTTCCTCTCTCTCTCATAAATAAATAAAAAATCTTTAAAAAAAAATAAATACAATTTGGTTATTATCTTCCCTTGCACCTCCCGATGTACCCTTTCAATCCTACTATAAAAGTACTGAAAATATTTTGGTGCAGTGAAGTACGAAAAAAAACAAGTTTGCGGTGTAAAAGAATAAATGAAACTGGCACTCCCTTTTGCTCTTAGAAACATGAGGACTTTGCCTGCTCTGGGGGTTCCTGTTCTTTTGGAAGCCCTCAGCTGGTCTTTAGCAGCAATGATGACATAAAGGAAAATTACATTCTGATGCAGAATTCAGCCCCTTCATCTTTCTCCTTTCTCTACAGCATGAAGCTAGGGGCCCATAGAGGATCTAATATCAAAAGGAAGAGGGTAATACCACTACATGGAGAAAAAAAATAATTACCAAATTTCCTGAATAGTAAACAGCTTAAAAAAAGAAGAAGCTGAACCCTTTGATAGCTTGGCCCTTGGTCTGCCCATGAATGCCTTAAGGATTATATCATCAGACTGACTCCAGCAGCCTGGAGGACTATTGTTTCAGAAAGAGAAAACAAGGAGGAAGGGGAGGGAGAAAAGGGGATGGGTGGGAGCAGGTCTGCCCCTCCAGGCGGGGAGAGTTTGATTTAGAAGGTGCCGTTATCAAATGTTAATGTAGTGAGGCTAGAAAGACAAATTGAACAATTTCTCAGCGTCTGTGGAAAGGAGGTTTCTCAAGGCCATTTCTCCTTTTCTTGGGGGATTAACGTAAACGTTTGGATTCAGTAACTTTTCTACCACAGATGACATTAGTTCAAAAGAGAGATAAAGCGACCTGAAGTTACCCAGAAAAGTTATTGCTGTAAACCATCACCGGGGGGCAGTCTTGTGACTGTTAAGTTTCCTCGGCCTCGTTCTCGCACGGATTTCACTACTTTTTTTCTCGATGGGCTCAGCTTCTTTATCTGAGGTTGAGGAGTGAGAAAAAAAAAGGGCAAAGGGGAAGGACGCTCAGGAACTAAGCCTCACGCCCTTCTCAGTCCGGCGGGAGGCGATAGCACGGGACTGTGCCAGAGGTTGTGAACAGTCACAAAGGTTTTCCTTTGGGTCTTTGAAATGGAAAGCTTCAGAAGCCTAGGAGGCGGCGGGGTGGGGGCCCGCAGACAGCGGGTCCTGGGATACTAACGACCTCGGCGCGGATAGCAAGAGCCAGAGGCCCGGGATTCCCGAGATTCCGGGAATTTACGGAGACCCCCAACCCCGACCCGGACACACACACACACGCACACACGTACACACACACACACACACACGTCCCCGCCTCCTTACCCCACCGCGCCGGGCCTGCCCCGCGGGTTCGGAGACGCCCTGGCTCCAGCCCACGACCGCGTGGGGACTAGTTAGCAAAGGGAGGAGGGGGGCGTGGACCCCGCGGGGTGCTCACTGGCCAACGTGGACACTCTGGCGGCGGCAGCCAGGCCTGCTGCCCCTATCTGGCGGCCGCCGCAAGTGTTACAATCCCTCTCTCACAAGCTAGTGCGCTCCTCGGTCCGCTCCGCAGGAGCTTCCCGGCCCGCGCCCGGGCACCCACAGCCCACCCCCAGGGCGCAGAGCTGGCCCAGGCCGCCCGCCTCCCTCCACGGCCCGCCGGGGAGACGCGTTGCGGCGAGGCGCGATTGGGGCTTACTGGCCGCACCCTTGGCAGTCAGGGCGCGAGACTGTCCGAGCCCTGCGTGCTGTTTCCGACGGCGATCATGTCTTGGCATTAATTAAGAGCTCCTAAGGCCTTCCTGTACTAGAAGCTAAAGTCGGTGCAAGGGAAGCGGACCGCAGCCTCAGCCAGCCGGCAGGCGGGAGCCCGGGGCCTAGACGGTTCTGTCCCTCGGCGTGCATGTGTTGGTGCAGCCTGGGAGGCGGCTGAGCGCCCGTGCAGTCGGGCGTGCGAGCCGTGAGAGTGTAGAGCAAAACCTAAGAGCCCCGAGCCCGAAACAAAGCCAGATCCTCGCTCGACAAAACAGCGGCGGGGAGCCTGGGTTTATGAGGGAGGACTTCCTCAAGGCTTTACCTCTCCCCAAGGGCCCACCGTGCAGGCAGAAGAAGGGGGCACCCGCTAAAGTCAGGAAGAGGGGAAGCTTCCTGGAGGACTTGGCCTCCGCTTTAACCTGGAGCCAGCTCCGGAGGCCTCCTCGGGCCCAGGACCACACGCCGGTTTGCGCGGCGCGAGGGGGCGATCCGAGCCCCAGGGCACAGCCCGCAGGCTCCACGGAGCTCGCGGCGCGGACCCATTTCTCCGGAAGTTGTGCCCAGAGGGGTAGGCCCTTAGTGGCAAGGAGGGCGAGGCCGTAGCTTTTCAAAATCTAAAAAAAAAAAAAAAAAAAAGTGAAAACTCAAGACGGCTCCCCCCACCCCCCAAAAGACATGGAAGAGGTATCTCTGGGTTAGGGTGAACAAGGCGCCTCAGTCCTTCTTCATCTCGAGCCCTTAGAAATAAGGCGAGGGCGCCTTTTTGCCCCCTCGCCGCTGCCGTAGCCGCCCGCGCGGCCCACCCACGTGGGGCATTAGCGCTGTGGGTTGCGTGGGAAAGAGCCTCTGCTCGGAAACCTCGCGAGGAGGCACGGGGCGCCGGGGAGCCGGGGTCGAAGGCTCTTGGGTGTCCCTGTGGGTGTGAAATCCGCGTATTTGGACGCAGAGCTGGCTTCCTAGAGGGCCCTGGCCAGGCGCTCGGCCGCGCCGCTCCCGGCTCCCCCACCCTTTTCCTTTTTTGCCTCTTGCAGCCCCACCCGAGCTCCGCACGGCGCTTCCCGCCTGGGACAAAGGCAGGCGTAGCGGCCAGGTCTCCGTCTGAATATCGTGGACGTGCCCGAGTCGCACAAGGAGCTCCTGCGCTGCGCAGGTTGGGGACCGAGCCTGACCTAGAAGCCTCTGCTCTCCTCCCCGATGAGTGGAAAGCGCGGAGGTGCGAAGGGTGCGTTTGGCACGGTCCGCTTCCTGCACTAGAGCGGCCGGCGGCCGGACTCCGTTTTCCAGCCAAGCTGCAGCGCCGGTGGGCGGCTGGGGTCCTCAAGCAGCCTCGCTGCGTCTCCCACCGGCCCGCACCACTTTGGGCCCTGCCGAAGAACCCGGGCCGGGGAGGGAAGCTCGCGGCCACCCCTGGGTGGTAGCCGCCTGGCTTTGTAATTTAGCGATCCAACGCCGCAGGGGTGTGAGCGTCTCTGACCTGTGCAGGTGCAGTGAAAATGACTGCGCGCGTTTAAGTCCGAGGCTACATTTCCAAAAACTAGTTGCAGAAATAAGAGCGATGTTCAGAAAAGGAAAAGCCGTTTGCTTCACTTGTTTAAGGTGAAAGTGAAAATGTTTGCAGCTTGATACAGCTGGATGATTTTCTCTGTTGTCTGCTTCACTAGATATAGCTAAGGCGAATGGGCAATTAGGGAGGTCGCGTGAAGTTTACACTTCCTCTGAATCCGTACAAGGAAAGGCTCCCCGTTCGCAGTGCCCTCTCGTCACTGCCTTCGCGTTGAGAGAATTGTACCCGCCTCGGCCGTTGGCGTAGGGTGTGCTTGAGCGCAGCCACATCTGGACGAGTTCGGCTGACGTTCAACCCCCACCCCTGCCTTTGCCCCCCGTCGCTCCAGCGGCATTATTTTCCGTGGCATTTTGTGGTCGGCTTTTCTGTCTTTTGGGACGTTTTACCTTCCTCCCTACTCCTTTGTCACACCCTACCCTAGTTGACCAAAAACAAAGGAGGGGGCACTTCCAGACCGAATGCCCATATTAGTACCTCTTTGCTTGGCCTAAATTGTAGAATTCGAAGTCACTACCCAGGAATATGCTTGTACATGCAAATGCCTACCCCAAGCCTGCTGAGCCTTGTTCAGGCTCTCATACCTCTCAGAGGGTCTGAGCATTCAACACCAGGGAGAGCAGATTGGATTTTAACCGAAGCCACAGGCCATTGGTTCATTTGCTGCTTCAGGTCCAGGATAGGTCACGCACTGATAAAGCAGATAAGTTAGTAAAGATGCAAGAAAATGATTGCAAAAAACCCCAAAACAACAACAACAAAAAACAACTAAGTGGTATTTTGAGCTTACTTGCAGAGCTTCTGAATTTGGAAAGTAGGAAAAACTCTTCTCCCATTCTGCTTTTTTTGTAGGTGTGATTACACTGTGTGCAAATGACACTGTACAGTAATGTTACAATGTATGTATTTGTGTGCACATACGTTTGTGTGTGAGAGGGTGATATTGAAGTGCGCACCTATGGAAATTGCCCTAAACCTGTCTCTCCTTCTCTCTGGCATATACATTGAAAAGAAATTCTTTGGTTGCAGGCTTTATGGTTCCCAACCTCCTTAGACTGCTCCTGGAAGGGGAACAGGCTTTAGGAATGGAAAGCATTATTTAAAAGGGATTTAGCACACTCTGCTTCTCAGCATTTCCCCCAAAGGTAGTAGGACTGGAAGTTGGAGCTCAAGGCTTTCCTTCCCCCACTTCCACAATGGCACAGGAGGAAAAGTGTGAACTCCTAGGGCTCCAGCAGACTCGTTACCACCTCTGGCAATGACCCAAAGTGTGTGTGTATCTGAGCCCCATCGCTCTGATGGTTCAGAGCTGCAAGTCTCACAAACCTGCCATGAAGCCAAATCAGAGCTTGCTGGATGAATTTGTACTCAGACACGCACACACACATTTTTACAAAGGAGAGCTTAGTAAAATGCCCTACACGTGGTAGACATTCAATAAATGATTATTTGTTGAGTGAATGAATGAACTCATGTATATTTATTCTTTCCAAGGCAATTTTTAAACTAAATAAGCTTGCATATGCATATGTAACATCTATGTAACAAAGAATTGTGTGCCCAGAATATAGGGGAATTTTTGTATCTGTCCCTTTTTGCTTTCCAGCCCCCACCCCCCAGCAATCCCCTCCCCTAAATCCCTGCCAGAGGCACAGGTCTCTGCAACTAGTTGGTAAACTTATCCGTCCCCCACCAAAGGCTGTCAGTCAGCCAGTAAAAGCAAATGCATTGCTTTGGTCACGTCCTTACTTCCCTCACAGATCACACTCATGTTTCTATAAAGGTTCTTCGGCTAATTTCATCCTGCACACCCCCACATTCCTTTATACTCTCTATAGGTGGTACAGTGCTTGGGTTTCACAGGCCTGGCCTGGGAACAGGCAGGTCGCCTCTGTTAACAGACCCAGCCTCAGTCAGCATTTTCATAGAGTGGCCAAAGTTCCCAGGAAGCTTTGAGTCTTAATATGGGAAAGGATTGCCAGTTCCGGGAAGGATAGAAGCCATGGTTCCCAATCTGGCTGAGACTAGTCTCATGCTCTAGGTTTGTATTACAAAAATGTGCATTTAATCACAATTCTGTGTGTAGAAATTACAAACCTGGTGCTTCAGAGAGTGCAGTGCCAGGACCTTTGAGCCCAGTGGGTCTCACTACTACTATCCGGTAGACCCCAAGTCATCATTCCTCTGAGGGAGTGAGAAGATCCTCTTCTGTGCCCCAGCCATCCTGCTGCCACCTAGAGGATGAGGTACCTTCTTCCTCCTGTTGCCTCCATACCCTTTCCGAAGAGGAGCAAGCTGGAAGGAGCAGCCAAACCAGTGTCCTAGTCACCACAGGGCAGGAGCCTGGCTAATTTCTGTTCTCTCTGAACAGAGTCTGCCTGAGTTTGAGAGGCCCAGGAAAACAAGAGCCTCTGCTCTCCCCTTCCTCACCTCTCATCTCTTCCCTCATAGGCCCCCTAGCATTTGGAAGTCCAGGAGGTCCAGGAGGGGAGCTGTCTCCAAAGGCTCTGCCCCCAGGGTTGCTGCCTCCTTCATCAGGGAGGAGAGTGGGGGCAGGGGCAAGAAGGGAGTATGTGAAAACTCCACTAAAGCCAAACGGAAAAAAATAACAAAACACAAACAAAAAACCAGTGGCAGCTCTTTGGAGGACAACCTAGAATGTTTCAGACGGCACCGCCAGCCCCACAGGAAGGATAATATCTCCTCTTTTTTTTTTTTTTAAAGATTTTATTTATTTATTTGAGACAGAGAGAATGAGAGAGACAGAGAGCACATGAGAGAGGGGAGGGTCAGAGGGAGAAGCAGCCTCCCTGCCGAGCAGGGAGCCCGATGCGGGACTTGATCCCGGGACTCCAGGATCATGACCTGAGCTGAAGGCAGTCGCTTAACCAACTGAGCCACCCAGGCGCCCCTAATATCTCCTCTTTAAATGAATGAACAGTGATCAGGACTCAGGGGTTGGGGAAAAGGGGTCTCCCTGGCAAACAGACTGTGGAGGTGGGGGGAGTGCAACTTGTTTCTAACTGGAACAGCTAGAAAAATGTCAAGCCGTGGTTGCCTCTGGAGCTGCCCGGTGGTGAGCAGGTTCCAGAAACAGGCCTGACCCAGAGCATAGTTCTCCCAGTGAGGCTTTGGATTTGGGTCAGGACACTTGTGATCCTCTGTTTCCTTACCTGTCTGCCCCACCCACGTCAGAGGCTAAGGCCCAGAGGGGCTTTGGGATTTGCTAGCGCTTTACAGTTTATAAAGAATGAGAGCGGTGACAACCCAAAAGGCTAGTCTAGCTCAGGGACCTGGGCAGCTTGCCGCCTGCTGCCTTCTTGAAGTTCTCCGGGGGCTGCTTTCTGAGTCGCCTTTAAAAAACGAAATCAAATCCAACTCAACAGTGTTGAATCAGCTGCTCGCTCTACCTGACCCGCCCCCGATGGGATCTACAGCCGTGATCGCTAATGGTCACCAAGGGACAAATTAAAGAATTTGAAAATGCTGAGCTTGAGAAGCCGAATTCCTTACACTATCTGGGGTCGTTAATCACCCAGCAGAAACCAGTCCAGCAAGCAGGAAAAGTGGCTAGAGGGACAGAAAGACAGTGCAGGTCTGTGCACTGGTGTTTGAGGGTCTCAGGTGGAGGGATTCCAATGTAGTTGTGCACACGTGTCCGATGTACTTGGAATCCGTGCCACAGTTGACGGTCCCCAGGAACGGTAAAGCCCGTTTCGGCTGCTTTAATCGCCCTGATTTGACAAATAAATGTGAGCTTGGTGATCAAGAGACTTGTGCAAGGTTAGTTCGCGACTCGGTGGCCCAGGGAGTCGGGTCCACGCCCACACGCATCTACTTCCCAAGAAAGGGCAGCCGATTTTTTTTACCCCATGCAGTGAGAAGAACTGGGGATTGGCGTTCAGAGAGTCCCTGGGCCTCCTGGGAATCCACCTCTGAGGGCGGGGTGGGGTTGAGGGTAGTGCACGTAGCAGGAAGGCGCGTGCATTGCAGAGACAGGAAGGCAATGTCTGGGGGTGGGGGGGTGTAACTTCTGTGCAGACAAGGAAGCGGGAGCTTCACCACCCGCCACCATCTAGGGTGGGGATCGCTACAAATTCAACATCCGGGAAACCTGACCCTTGGGCTCGGTATTCTGGCACCAGGTGTTCCAAGGAACAAGCACTCTCCCAGGAGCCAGCCCCTTGCACATCCGGAACCCAGGAGTCCAGGCCTGGGCACCCCTTCCTCCTGGGGCCTAGACGCCCGCAGCGCAGCTCCCAGACTGAGGCGCCGGGAAGCACAGGCGCTGTGCTCTTCCCTCCTCGCGGTGCCCGGGCGGTTGAGGGCTTCCGGTGGTCACACTCCCCGGCGGGCAGGCTGCGGGCACGGGGCTCCTCCCTGGCCTGCCCGGGCCGGCTCTTCAACTCGATCCCCCAGTTAGCCGCTCGCCTAAGTACCTCCAGAGCTATAGAGACAATTTGTTCAGTGAAGCTCCTAAGACAATGGAAAGTTACGAGGTTTCCTGGATGTTGTGTTCGGGAGGCGGGGCCGGGACCCGCTGACGGCGGTTTCCCCAGCCCCGTTCCCCCCCCCCCGCCCTGCCCCCTCAGCCACCGGGCAGCAGAAGGAGGCGGCCAGCCTTCTCCTGCCCTTCGGCCGGACGACCCACGGCTGCCGCGCCCGCCACCTCTGCACCTGCCTGGCTGAGGTGAGATGCCCGGCGCGCGCGTTGAGGGCGGTGCGCACAGGCCCGCGCCCAGCTGCCCGAGCGGCCGCGGCGACGTCCTCGAGTGATGGGCGGGAGAAGGGAGTGCGAAGCGGGGGGAATCACCCCTCAGGGAGTGGGAAGAATAAGAATTTTTAGGCGACCTGGGTGAAAGGTCCTACGTAATTTTGCCTCACAATAATTTCGGAGCAGTCAACGAAGTTTTAGGGACCTTATCTAGAATCTCTTATCTAGAGATTCTAGTTCTCTTATCTAGAATCGAGAATAACAACAGCATGCTGTCCCCACGCCCCAGGGGAGTGACAGCTCTCCAGTCCGAGATGCAGTCCCCAGGCGGCTGGGGAGAAGCGGAACCCAGGGCAGGAAAAAAAGCAGCCGCGCTCTCCATGGTTTTAACCCATTCTGCTCTGGCAGGAAAATCTGAAATTTAAAACATCAGAAACGGCCACGCAGGGATAACGCAGATCAAGTACAATCGAGGTGCTATTGCGCACTTGGTCTTTCGAGGAAAGGAAAGACCGCCGCGGTTTGGGAGCAGCCGAGTCTTCCGGCTTGCCCCCGGGCCGGCCCCGAAGGGCTTGGGGAGCCCAGTGGGGACATGGTGGTCCTCCTCCGCGCCTTGCTCGGGAGGTGGGTTCAGCAGACGCGCGAGAAAAAGCCCTCATCTCTGCCGCCTGGCTCCGCGATAACCTGGCGGCGAACGCCAAGAGGCGGCCGGCCCCTCCCCGGGATTCAACCCAACCTGGATTCAGCCTTTGGCCGCAAAAATTCCCAAGCCCTGCGAACTCGCCGCGCACCTCTCGCGGCTTCCGCCGCTGGCACCCCGACCACCCTTGCGAGATTTTGGCGTGGCAGATGCCAAGCCCTGCGCTTGGAAAGCGGGAGGGGGTTCAGGGGAGCTCTGGCCTAATTGACCAGGCCTGAATAGTCGCCCTGTCTGAATAGTTGACCTGTCATGTAGAAACAAGTCCACAATCAAGATCTTCGCTACCTTCTGCCTGGAAAGCCTGGGACTGGCCCGAGTCCCCCCCGAATAATTCGAATCCTAACCTAGTTCTCCCCAGTTCTTCCGGCAGAGCAAAAGTGACTTGCCTGCCGGAGCGCAGAGGAGGCTGACAAGGATCCCCTGGCAGTTACCTGGTAGGAACTTGGCGATTTGGTGGCGTCTCCGCGGTTTATTTGGGTATTTGGTGACCCCATGGTCCGTGATTAGCCACCCTCGCCCTCCAGCTCACCACGCCCCTGCGCAGTCCCGGAGTCAGTGTTTTTGGCTGGAGCCTCAGGGCTCTGAATCTAGTGCGAGTGGAGTTGGTGCAGGCAGTTTCTCCACGCGCCCAGAACCAGCGCAGTTACGCGCTTCCCCGCTGCGCACCCGGCGAAGTTGGAGGAGAAAGAAAATTTAAAATACACTAGCCAAAATTCATTCTTGAGAACACTTTGAAGCTAGGTAACTAGGACTGCGCCACTCTGCCCCACTCCCTCCCCCGTCTCCCCCATCTCCCCGCTCAGCCAGATGCACCAGAAAGCGGCACTTTGATTTTGCAAAGCAGTAATTTCTATTTCTTAAAAAAAATTTTTTTTCTGTAAAAAGATGATTGGGCCGGGGAGAACATAATGCAATTCCATGGGCGCGGGGCTGAGAAGCGGCTTTCTGGGCCGGACCAGGGCTGGGCCCAGGATGCCAGGCACATCTGTTCGGCCCGGGTTTGCAGCGCATTCCTCTTCGCCAGGGTTTTTTCTTCTTCCTTCCCAGCGGACCCGACCGCGTGATTCACCCCAGGCAGGAAGCTGTGCTTTATTTGTCTTTGACTTAGAGATGCTAGGAGAGGTGTGGAGAGGTTGGCCAGGCGGGGCCCGGGGGGTGGGGCGGAGGGGAAGGTGCGGTAGGAAGAGCTCCGACTCTGGCTTCACGTTTTGTGAATTGAATTGGAAGAGAGGGGTGGAGGAGCTCAGAGAGTAAAAGACCCTCCCGCCTTCCTGCGACAAACTCGGTACCCGCCACCGTATTCCTCGCCGGGAATGGGGCAGCTGCAGATTCGGTGGGTGGAGGTCCAGTATCAACCTGTTCTATCGGTCTTTCCCGCCAAAGGGATTTACTGAAATAAAACCGACGTGCAACCTTTTCTGGCACTTTGCCTAATAGCCTCAAACTGGATTAGGTTCTCGAGAATATTAAACTCCGTACAGCTCCAAACACCGACTTCTCCCACCCGCACACCCAGCGGAGAGGCCCTCCCTTTTCTGAGGAGGCCGACCCCGCCGAACTCCCACTGTTCCAGAGCCCGCTTGGAGTCTTGGATTCCCTGGGGTCTTCAGCCCGCCAGCCCTTTCGCCCCATTAACTTTCTATTGTCTAATTCAAATCTCTTCTCTCTCTGAGACCTGGGGACTGTGTATCCAGCAAGTCACAGCTTGAGGAAGCCGTGCTGGAGCCTCGCCCATCTTCAGTCTGCAGGCGGGTCTTACTAGGCCACTGGGGTCTCTGTAGGAGTCTGGTTTGTACTAAGAACCCTAGGCTAGGCGGTTGGCTACAGGGGCTCTCTCTGCTCTGCCTGACGAAGACCCATTCCAGGCCCGGTCCCCAATCCTCTGTCCTGACTCACCCTAAATCCTACTTTGGGAAGATGGATCAGAGTGGGGGACCCTGATTTTATGCCCAGGCCAGGGTTAAGGTTTTAGGAGGTGAAGCAGTCCTGTCTTCTTTCCTTCAATTTTTCTCTTTTTCTTTTTTCCTCTTCTTTCCTTTTCTCTTCTTTCTTTCTTTCTTCCTTAAGTTTTGTCTTGTCCTTGGATCCTTCCTTTCCCTCTTAGGTTTCTCTGGCTTTTATTTTCTGTAGCCTCAGCCCTAAAAGTCCCAATCATGTTTCTCAGGCTCTGAGGAGGCCACTGTCACTGCCCATCAGCACTACTAGATCTGAGATAGAACCTATGGGAAGCCTGGGGAACTGGCAGCAAAACAGAAGCTGACCGTCTTAGAGTGGTCAAGGGCCTCTCAGGGCCTGAGGTGAAGGCCCAGGACAGCGACTGGCTCCCCCTGCACATTCTTTTCCTCTCCTTTGCCCTAACACCCGCACTCACCTCGCTCTCCACCCCACAGGACACGTGTGAGCTCCGCTTCCAGTTTCAATGTAAAAATTCAGGAAAAATAGATGGAAAGGAGACAAGTGGGAGTCCCGGGCAGGTAGAAAAGTGGACTGGGTCAGCTGGTTGGGTGGAAAAATGCATCTGTGGCACTGAGGGAAGCTCCCTGGCCAGAGAGACAGGGGCAGATATTACCAGTGAGAGCACAAGGGAGGCTGGAGAGCAGCACGGAGCTCCCGCCTGGGGAAACAGCCACCCCAAGGACTCTGGCACATCACTACATGGCCTTGACAGGAGTTTTCACGCAGTGTTTGCTCAGAGCAAGTCAGCCAGGGAGACTGGATTTGCCATCAGGGGGAGAGAAAAAATAGCCCAAGAAGAGAGGCTGCCAACATTCCACCAAGAAACCAAAGTCGGGAAAAGGGAAAAAAGAGAAGGGATGGTCTGCTTGAGTTTCACCCTCTTCCCTCTTTCTGGATCCTGCAGGAAGTGCCTGGCTGGGGCCAGTGCCCGGGGCCATCCCAGGGACTGTTCTCCATCTGAAAAGTTCCCTTCACACCCACAGCCCCAACTCCCCACGCCTGCCCGCCTTCACTGGGTGTAGGAGGAAAGAACTAGGCCTGCGACTTGGGTGAAGGGAGGAGGCTGCAGTCCCCTGGGCATGCAACATGACTGGACTCTGTTTGAGTCCCACAGAGCCTGAAGGTTTCCTGGGACTTCGGGGCATCCCTGCTGAGGTGCACCTTTGAGGGATGAGGACTCCGATGATGAGTCTGTCTCTTGCCCAAGCCTGGCTGGTCTGTGGCTCCACAGTGAGACCTCCTTGGGCACCAGGGACCACTGCTTTTCTCTCCTTTCCCACCAAATTAAACCAAAAAGCTATTCCTCCCAAGCCAAGGTATTTCTTCCAAACTCCAAAGTTCTCCCTTATGCTGGGCCCCAAAGCCCTAGGAGTTTTCCCTCTCTGTTCCTTTTTATGCGACAAATCTGGTATCTGGGGCCTCAGCTATTTTGAGGAATAAACCGCTGATACAGATCAGTGCTGGGGCCACAAGACCTGTTCCTTATTTGCATTTCAAACAGATCTGAGCTGGAGGAATGAGGACTAAAATATACTATGGACCTCAAAGTTGAGCCCTGTGAATATGTGTACAGTTGGGAGGGGGAAGGAGGTGGGAGGAAAAAGGAGGCAGGAGGAGAACTCACTTTAAAAACATTTGAGGGTCCACCATAGGGAGCAGCATCTCCCTAGTGACCTTGGAGTTAAGACAGGACTGCTTCACCTCCAAAGTAAAAGGCTGAATGAATATGAGCTCTTCATTAGATCAACAGGCTCTGTTCTCAGGAAACTCCCAATCTGAGGGCAGAGGTGGTGGTCTGCCTCCCACTGGCTACCATCCACCACGGGGTGGACAAATGCCACTGGGGCTGGACAGGTGCTTTGAACTGAGCTGGGGTGGGGTGGGGCTCAGCTGCCTCCTAATTGCTCAGTTACCAGCCTGGAAGTGTTTTGGGGAAGATCTGTGCCTGGGGGAGGGGATGGGTGATGTACAGACAAGAAGCCTCAGGGAATAGGTGGTTTTGGGGTTGAATCAATAAAGATCTGAGCCATGTAAAGCCCATGCTTCTGAAGCAGAGCAGCCCTGGCCCCCTGGACCGCTGGGCCAGGAGGGAAGATCCTGGGCTGGCAAGTCTGCGGGTAGAGGCCAGCTTGAGGCCAGTACCGGGGAAGAGCCATGGGAGACATCCAGAGCTTAGCAGCTTGATCTCAGTTGACTGAGCCCCGCCAGAGATGGCAGCCCCCCCTCCACCCTCGGTTCCCTTCCCCTGTGGCTGGTGGTGGTCTATCTTTTCTGTTCAGCACCTGTGGGGCTCCACCCTGAGGAAAGATGGGAAGGAGCTCCTGCCCTTTTATCTCCTCCCTCACTCAGGGAAGACCTTCGGGGTGTATTTCAGATGGGGTGGGCTTTTTTCAGCCTGTGTGAGACAATTCCATCAGTTCCTCCCCAGCCCGCCCCCTTTGCTGGAATCACTTTAAGGCAGAGACAACCTAGGTGTGTAAATTACATGTTAGTGCATTTGCACCCAGAGAGGCTGCGGGTATGGGGAATAAGAATTCTGGTTGTAGAGCTATAATGCCTGCACTAAAAGCTTTGAGACCCATGCCAAGTTACATAACCCCTTGGTACTTCAGTTATCTCCTCTGTAAAATGGGGCTGGTAGCAATGGTTCTTGGTTCACAGACCTTGAAGTGGGTGGATGAGTCAGTTTACACAAAGCACTTAGTACAGGGCCTGGCACAAAGTAAAAGGCTGAATGAATATGAGCTCTTCATTAGTGGTGCAGACTAGAAAGAGAGGAGATCTGGAATGAGATTTGGCCGCATGAGAGACAGGCTGTGGAAATACATGCTTCTTAACTTTCCTCTCTGATTTTCCTAGAAGCGGGGCCTCTGGGTGGTAATGCCTCTGCTCTTTTTCCGAGCTGGGTCAGAAATTCTAATTTCCCATGAAAGCAATCAAGGAGAGCAATACTGGGGGCAGGTGTTGGTGGTGCAGTGGCCCACCCTGGTGCCATTGCTCTTGGCCCACAGAATTCTCAAGCATCCTGGGCCTCTGGGGCTTCAGACGCCATTGAGGATTGGGAGACTATGGACGCATTGATTGTTCTGCCCTGGGAATGCCTTCATTTGCCTGGATTTGTTGACTGTCCTATGAAGTCTCTGGAAAGTATGTAAAGTTAAGTGAATACTTTTCTTGCTTAGGGACAGATAGCTTTCTTTGCCCCTGGCTTCCTGGGGTACTTGGGGTACGTGCGATGCCCCCCTCCCCGCTGCTGTTTGAGCCCCACCAGCGTGGGACTGCCACCCCCATTCCCAGCGGCAGGCCCTGTAACTCTGGCAACGTCAGCCTCTCCACCAACACCCACCGTGTTGGAAAACAACTACAGATATGCATATATGTAATTGGTTTTATATTATAGGTGTATGTTTTATGTGTATAATAATATTTTTTATATATAAACATTTCGAGGGCTCATTTGCCAGGACGGCAAGGGTCCCTCTGTGGTAATATATCCCTATGCCCGCTAATTTCCTTGTCACCGGGGATGTGATGCCTATCACCGGAGAGTTCTGGATATTTTCCCACCCCTACTGATTTGGTTTCGCTCAAGAAGGGTGGAAGAAGTGGCTTATGAATTATGGACCAAAGTTGACGAAAAGCCTTCTGTGACCTAGCTCGCACGCCTCTTCCCAGCTCCTCCTTCCCCAGGTGGAGAGCAGAAGCAAGCACAGGTCTGCCCCCTCTAGCTATCTCTCCCCTCCGAACACCCGAGGATTTAATTCCCCAGCCCCTCCTTGGAGCTGTGCAGTCAGAGAGCTGTTTTTCCACTCTCTTTGTATAATGGACAATTCGTTCTTCACTCCTGAAGAGGGAGAGATTGATCCATAAGGAGGCTGTAAAAATCTACTTGGTCGGCTTTTGCCAGTGGCCGGCTCAGGCCCAGCCAGCTCTCCTAGTTCTACCGAGGACATTTTGCTCTTGGGTGGCCGATTTTTATTAGTGACAAGTGAAATCCAAATATTCTGGCAAAAAAGCCATCACATCAAGGCCCTAATGCGCCAAATCATTTGCTTTTAGCTGCTGGTCTTCGCGGGCGGCCCCATTTCGGTGCCCTAGGTACCCTCTTCCCCTGCCTCACTGCTGCCAGCCTCAGTCTCCCATCCAAGCCCCAGGAACCCCTGAGTATCCTCTTTAGGTCCCAGGACTTTGGCCCATTGTGTTAGACTGTGGAGCCTGGGACTTCTCCCCTTCTTCACCCCCATTAGCTTTAGATAATCCTTCCTCTCAGTGGAAAAACCAAAGGGAACTCTTAACCTCGCTTAACCAAGCACCTGCAAAAACCAGCAGGAAAAGAGAGATGGAGTCACATTTAGGGGCAAACCTGGAAAAGCTGTGAGTCCGCGGGGCAGAAAGAACTCAAAAGAATGCTCTGCTCTGTCTGGCTCCTGGAGTTTGGCATTCTGGCCCAAGGCAGGCTGGCCAGAGGGTGGAAGGGGCTGCATGCGATTAAAAACTGAACAGGACAAAACCCTGCTGCTCCCGCTTGGTGTCATTTCTTACTGCCCAGTCTTTCAGTCCCTGCTGGGTCTCCAGGGCTTTGGAGAATGCCCTGGTCTCACCCAGGCACGGTAGCTCTCCCAAGGGACAAAGCCTCAAGGGTTGGTGCTCTTCATTTCCCCCTTCTTTTGTCACCTAAGAGACCTTGCCCACGGATGAAGCTCCACGCAGATGAAGGAGGAGGTCGTGGGACAGCCACATGGATTAAGCTTCTGGAGGCCAGGGAGAGCCCAAGAGAACTGTGGAGTTGGGGGAGAGATGCAACGTGCGGAATTCCGGTAGATTTCTGCAGACTTTGGGGCTAGCTGAGTGTGCCACGGGAATGCTTCCCCCATATGGCTGTGCCTGATGCTTTGTACCCAACCCTGGGTTGTTTCTACACGCATGTTTGATTCTAGAAAGGCATGTGCATACACGCATGTAGCTGCACTTGGTGTGTGCATGCATCTGTATACTGCCAGACAGATACAACCATGGCTTTGTATAGTCATGCAAAATAGGTGCATGAACCTTTTACTTACAAGCTGCCTATACAAGTACATAGTAGTTACTGATGTAGCCACGTTTATTTGGGGGTGCACGCTGGTGTCCTCAAAATCTGCTGACTTTGGGTTGGGTTGCCTAGGGTTGCCCAGCAACCCTGAGCTCAGGAAGGTGCCGGAATTTTACCTTCCAGCCCAGGCCAAGCAAGGCGAAGGAAAGGGGCTGGAGGGCCTTGCAGAAAGCCCCCTAGCCTGACGCCCTCGTGCCCGCCTTTCTAGCTCCTGGGTATGCAGAGGCAGGCTCCTCCCTCCCCCTCCGTGGGCTCCGCGCAGGCTCGAGGTTTCGCTTCCTGCGAAAGCTGGCAGGGTAGGAACTGGCGGCGTGCACGGCGGGCGCAAACTGAAGGCCAAGGTCCGGCAGCCGGCTTGCACGATACGCTCAGGGAAAAGAGGCGCTGGGCCTGGGGGGACAGGATTTCCTCGTCTCCTGGGCGCGGCCGCTCCGGGCACGGCCGCACAAGGCCCCCTTTGTGGAGGGGCCCAGCTCCCGCGCAGAACGAGGGCAGCGAACAATAGCGCAATGTTGCCGCCCGCCGGGCCAGGCTCTCCGGGTTACACCCCGGCCGCCGAAGGCGAAGCAACCGGGTGGCGCTTTTTTATAGTCACAAATATAAAATCGGGGCTTTCTCCCTTTTCGCTCGCCCCCTACCCCAACGCCGATAGAAAGCAGATAAATTTATGAAGGGCGAGCTAAGAGAATAATTACAGGGTGAAGGCCGTTAAATTTTATTTCCAGTCCCAAAGGCAAAACCTGCGATTTTATTGCAAACATCTGGAAGGACCAAGAGGTGGGCACGCTGCTGGTTTAAAATAAAAACAAAAGATTTTATTTCGCGAAAACAAAAAAACATCATTAAAGACCCTTTTGCCCCCACGGACATTTATTTTAAAAAGTGTGAGGGGGTGGTTGAACAGTCAACGACGCACGCCATCGCGAAGCGCCCAGCAACCTGAACCAACCCGGAGACTCGAGATGCGGGCTGCCAGAGTGGGCCTGCGCAGTCTCCGCGGGGCTGGCATCGGGCGGGCGTTTCCAGAAATCGGCTCCCTCCCACGCCCACCCGAGGGCTCCAGGCCAGTTTTGCCACCCCATAACTGGGCGCCAATGTGGAAGAAGAAGTGAAAAGTGGGTACCCTGGCCTCATATTCCCAGAAGATTCGATCACAGCAACAATAAAGCCTAAGGTCTGTTCCACCTCCGACCCATTATCTTGCCTGCTTTGCTTAGTTGTAAAGTATTTAGGGCTCCTTCGCTCTGCCGGAGGGGAGACTGAGGCACAGGCCACGCACTGACTTGCCTAAGGTCACACAGTTAAAGGCTGAAGGGGACCTGTTCGCTAGGCTTCACCTGCCTTGGAGTCCAGAGGGTTACCTCCCACCCCATAGTCGCCTCATAATGTTTTATATCTAATGCCTAGACAGGCTAAATTCGTTGTAATTGCCTCACCCCCACCTGGTGTCCTGCCCACGTGTTTAAGGGCAGACTAACGTGTCCTGCTGGCAACGATTTTTAACTTTGTTTTCAATTACTCAAAACTGCAAAGTCCCAGCATCTGGTAGATCACCTTGTATTGAGGCATTAGCAGTGGGGGTGGTATTTAGTGTGGAGAAACAGAAGGAAGACTGGTATGTGGGGGATGTAGGGGCTTGTGTTTCCAGGACTTTCGTCCTTACGCTGCAGAACTCTGTTGTTCCTTTGAAAAATCAAAATATTTGGACATGGCCAGTTTTAGGTGAGTAGTCATTATGCTGCTCTTTGCTTCTGGGCGTTCCTCCTGTCAAGGTTAGGACTGGTCATCCGTTTTCCATAGGTCCCTACAGGTAGTCAGTGGGGTCCTCTCTTCCACTTGCCCCTGATCCCTTCTGACTTCTCAGGTGCTTAATAACCTTCTCTTCCTTTCTGGGACCCTGCAGGGGGGCATGGCGGGATGTGGGGGGGAGGTCTGGCTCCAGCTTGTTCCTTTCCCATCAGTGTCAGGCCTGAGGTGGAGTCAGGCCTTAGACTCCATCCAAGACCTAAGGTTGGTGGCTGGGAGATCTGGGGATTGCCTCAGGAATTAGCTTCATGCATTGGGCATCCCACTTTTATTCCTAAAGGTTAAAGGAAAGAGAAACTGGGTCATGAGATTTTGAAAACTCTTTGATATGAGTGGAGGAAAATGCATAGCACACTCCCAGATTTCTACATTGAATCCCCCAGTCCCATTTTTCTTCTTCTCCCAATCACATAGAATTATACACTTAAGTCACAGCCATTAAACCATCCTGCTTAATCTTTCTCCAGACCTCCCTTCCCATCAGTATAGGGTCACGAACCAAGGAATGCAGGCCCCTGGGGGTGGGGGAAATTTAGATTGACCCCTACAGTCACAAAAAGAAAAATCCCTGGCCCTCCCATTTACCTAGAGGAAAACTCCTATTTTCATGACTGATCCAAAGCAACCTGGCTTCATGACCCTCTGATTTGTTTAATGGCCTAATCCACAATTCTAAGATATATGTGTATATGGGATGGAGGTGGGGGCAACTTATGTGTGAACTGAAGGAAGGGTGTAGGAGCTCCTCTGAGAACTCTATGCAGTGTGTATGTTTGGGGGTGAGGTGCAGATGCATGCTGTTGAAGGCAGGGCTATCTTTTCTATGCATGTCTCTCCAACCTGTGTGTATGGTCACCTACATTGTGCGGGCTTTCTGGACCTGCATCTTGGTATGTGGGTAAACCAAAAGTTCTCTTTTTGAGAAACTTTCACAGCCCTAGGGAGGGTGTATGTCCTATGATGCATCTACTTGCAATCCCAACTAGGTCTGTGAAGGAAGGCCAAGGCAAGAGGCTACCAGAGGGAGATGGGAGATACAGGCAATGGGGAGGAGGAAAATGTTGGTAAGGAAGAGAGGCTGGCCCCATCACTGCTATCCCACTTGGTCTGGTCCCAACAGGCCCCAGTTCTGGGCAGTGACACCAGAATCAGGAGCCGAAAGAGATCTAAGCTGCAGGAGAAGGTGACTGGGTGCTCCTGGCCTGCCCTTGTCTCCAACTCTTTTGCTGAGGCCCCATTGTGGTGATTGCGCTGTCTCTTTCTGCCGCGGCTCCTGGCAGCCACGCCAAGCGGTGACTGAGGTGGGAAACCGTGCGCCTTGCCACCCAGGCTCCTGGAGTTTGCCCTGCAGCCAGGCGGGAGACGCAGAGGGGCTTTGTTGCCGACTTCTAGGTCCCAGGGTGCTTGGAGTGCTGCTCCGGGATCTCCAAGCCTGAGAGAGGCCTGGCTGACTCGCACTCAACCCGTGGCTTCCATCACTCTTTCTGCATTTGCTGCGCCACTAGCTTCCTGCTGTCTGGCTGATGCCCAATGTGAGGGGGCTCCAAAAGTGTTCTTTTTTTGCTTTCTTCCGAAGAGGCCCTAGGTGCATTCATGACACTCAGCGGTTGCCTCCAGCACCGGAGAACTTCCAACTATAATATCAAGGACTAGATTTACCCTGCGGTTGGGAGGCGAATGTGGCCTTTCAGAGGCCCAACAGGGTGGAAGGGCAGATGGGCGCTTGTTCTTGGGGGGCCTGTGACTGGCCGTGGGCCCGTCTGCCCTAGGCTTACTGACCCTGTTCAGGGCCTGGCTGTCGGCGAGACGTGTCTGCCGAGCTTCTCTGTCTGTCCGTGGCACCCGGGGAGCTGGCTCTTTCCTGCCTCTTCGCGCGGGGATGGAAGAGTGTCGACCAGGGCTTTGGGATGGGAAGATCAGGTTGTGGTTAGGCCGTCGTCCGCGAAATCCGGGACCTTTTTTTTCCTGCTTCGCAGGATCAACTTCTCGACCCCTCTGAACTGGCTCTGCGTTGGGCTGCGGTCGCGGTCTCCTGCGGCCCGTGACCAGTAGCGTGACCCAGGAGGGGGTGTGGGAAATGAGAATGGCCAGAGTGCGGGATTGTAAGTTCCAGAGAAATCCCTGACGACCGCTCTGTCCTAAAAGATTTTTTTTTTTTAAGAGTGGAAGGAGGATCAGCGAGTGGGGAGAGCCGGGTTCCCCAGGTGATCAGATTTGAAGGGCATTCTGAAAAAGTTCTTCCGCTGTCAGAGTTACTGGCTGCCCTTGCCCACCCTTTCTCTGTGGGTTCTCCAGAACAGGCGCCCCGAGCAGGCAACGCTCAGATCAGCATCCACGCGGAAGGGAAGGCGAGCGTTTGCTGCGTGCGGGCGCAGACGGAAGAAGTCTGCGGAGCGCGCGGTAAGCCGGGCGCCCCACCGCCGGCCTCTTGCTTTGAGGGAGCCGAGCCTGCGTTTCCTCCACCAGGTAGAACTGGAAGGAGGAAGCGATCATTAGATTTACAATTACAAGACCCTGGATAGTAACCGGGCGTCTTTGTTTATTTCTTTCGTTTTGCCTTAGCCAGAGTTGCTTAGACATCGTACCACAGGAAAGTAACCTGTGTGGCGAAATCCCGGCGGAACCAGAAGAGCTAATAGCGTCTGGGGGCAGGCGCGAGATTATCGGAGTCGTTTTCGGGCGTTTTTGGGGAGGTTGAGAGCCCCCAGACTCCAGATCGGTAATTAAAATGACTGGGCTTGCTGCGTCTATGAGACTTAGCAGATTTGGAAGGGAAAGGTACGGATTTGGGACCGGCAGGAGTTTGGAACGGCGAAGATCAGACCTCGACTTTCGGCCCTCCTCCCTCCCCCATGAAGAACCCGTGGGGAACCGGGAAGCCAGGGGTTAAAGTCGGCCCAGGAGCATCCCGCGGACTACCCGCGCGGAGCCTTGGCCCGAGCCTCGGTCTCTCCCCTCCTCTCATTGGCCCGCGCTCTCAGGGTTTCTCCTGTTCCCTCCTCGCCATTGGTCGGGGGCTGGCTTTTTTTCCCCTCAGTCTTTCTCTTCCTCCCCCTCCCTCTCCCTCACCCCACGCACAGGAGCGCACCGCCTGCCCCCAGCTCCTCGGGAAGGGAGGAATTTAGAAAAAAAGTTTCCCAGAAGTTTGGATCAGAGGAAGGACGGGAAGACCAAGAGAGGAAGAGGGAGAGGGAGGAGAGAAAGGGAGAGGGAGGAGAGAGAATAAAAAAAAGATGAAGTCCAGTCTGCACAGCCTGTGAGCGCCTGCCCCGGTGGGTGGGAAGCAGGACTCGGGCGCTCATGCAGCGAGCGGGCGGCGCTCCGGGCGCTCGTTCCTAGCGGCTGGGGCAGCTAGGGGCGCCGGTTGGAGCCGGCTGCGGAGGGCGGGGGAGGACGCAGGGGGAGGGTGCAGAGGACCTGCAGCGCCGCCGCCTGTCTCGGCCGCCGCGCCGCCGCCTCTCCCGGGCCCGGCCCGGAGGGCGCTCCGAGCGTGAGGGCGCGGGCTGCTCCCTCAGTAGCGGGGGCGAGCGGAGGCCGGGGTGCGGGCGGCTAAGATGAGTGAAAGGAGAAGATCTGCAGTCGCCCTGAGCTCGCGAGCACATGCCTTCTCCGTTGAAGCCTTGATCGGCTCAAATAAAAAGCGGAAACTGCGAGACTGGGAGGAGAAGGGGTTGGACCTGTCCATGGAGGCGCTGAGCCCCGCGGGCCCACTCGGAGACACGGAGGACGCGGCCGCACAGGGCCTGGAGCCTCACCCGGGTGAGTGCGCAGGACCAGACCGAGGGAGGCGGGCGGAGAGGGGACACCGGGCGGCCAGCCCGCGGGCGGAGTGGTGTGGAAGGAGGCCCTGCTCGCTGACGCCCTGCCTTGCTCCAACGCGGGTTTCCTTTTCTTGGCGCAAATATCTTGAGCCTTCCCCAAATTCGCGGCAAACAATTTGAGGGGAACTGAGCCTTGCATTTTCGTCGCCAACCTCAGGCAAGGAGGCCTCGCTTGCATCCCTTTTTCTTCTGGGAGCGGAGCGCACTGTTCTGGTGTCCACAGCTGTGCGGCCACAGGCCCCTGGGGTTAAGGAGGGGCGCAGATCGAAGGCGACCGCAGGAGCGGAGAGGGACTGGGATTCGCTTCTGAGAGCTCCAGAGGACTGGCGCGGAATTCTCGGGCTCGACACCCAGTCTCGGGAAATGCCCAGTTTGTCCCATTTAGCCTTCGACCTCGGTCCTCGCCCTTCCCCCACCAACTTTTCTGGGACTCAAGTTCTTGTGTTTCCCCTACGCCGGGGACGACGGAGCATAATTATATTTCTGCTTCGTTGGCGTTTATGGAAAAAAGTTGTATGTTAGACCCCTTACCCTGCGCCCTGGGTCACTCTTCAGGGCCCACATCTCTGTGTACTGGAGGGGAGCGGAGCGATTAATTTGTGTCTCAGATCTATGCACATTATATGCACACAACACGTAAAACACAGAGCGGATGTTGGTGTCTGTATTTTAGCAGAAACCTGGGAGGGTAGTTGAAGGGGGGGGACAACTTAACGTTTTATATTAAGTGCCAAGATTTCAACTGTGCAAAACAGCCCGGGGGAACAGCTGTTGTCGGAAGAATCTTGCGCGCGCGCGGGCGCGCGCGTACACACACACACACACACACACACACACGCATGCACGGTCGCGGCTTGGTTTAGCGGTTTCAGAAACTTTCCAGCCAGGACTTCTGCTGCCATTCTGGAGGTGCTCCTGCTGACCAGCTAGGGTTAGGGAGTAAACCTGGGTCAGCGCGCCAGGAGCGGAAAGCCAGGGTGGTGGCGGCGGCCCGCAAAGGGATGGGGGCGGCCACGGGCGGAAGAACTTGGGGACTGAGCTTGGGGCCCAGGGGCTTGGGGGCTGGAGAACTGGCCGACCCAGGGAGGGACAGCTGTCGCTTACATTTTCTCTTTCGGCAGTGACAGTTCAATTTCCATGCTCCTGAGGCTAATAATAACGCGATTAGCGGGTGACTTGCAGAGACAGAGTTTTATGAATTCTCCGTGTTCTTGTGGCCCGTTACGGTATTTGAGTTTAGTGCTGGGGAATTATTTTTATTAGTCGATGAAAAGAAAATTAAAAGGAGATTTATTTCGTCCGCTCAAATCTTTCCCTGTATTTGGATGCGGGTGCCTGTCCACGCGGACCCCTGTGTGGGCAATCCAGAAAGGAACGCATGGCTAATGTGTGTTTCCCATCTCTGGCCAGATCCTGTTTCCTCACCGCATTTATATGTTGTGGAAATCTCACTTGTGCCTTCACACGGTTTAGTGGGAGTTCTTTCAGGCCTCATGACAACTCATGGTTTGGGAGGTTATTTTACTTTCCCGACAGTGGAAAAGACAGAAGTTGCTTAACTGCGCGTGGCAGACATCCTGTCCGCGGGTACTTTTCTCTAGGGAGGGGTCCAGGTCCGCCGGAGCTGGTCTAGGGTCGCTTGTTCAAAAGGACCAATACGTGGGGTCATGATCAGAGACTCAGCTTGCAGTTTTCTCTTTCCGGCGTTTACATCAGCCATAGTGAGGAGAGAAATGGTTGGGGCAAGAAGAGACCATTCCAGAGACATAAACGCGAGGACCTGTTGTCCAAAATGCTGTTCTCTTGCTCCCACAGTATGGGGGTAGGAGGTGAGGACCTAACATAGGACTTTATGTCACACAGAGTTCAGTTGACCCCTTCCCATTTCATCATTTTTAAATTTTTTTTTTTTTTAAGAAAAAGATGGGCGTTTGGATTGGAGAAAACGAAGTATGTTTGTGGGGTTGAGGCCGGGAGGAGGAAGAAGCTGAAAGCCAAGAGTACTCGCGGGCCTTCTGCGGGGCCGGACTAGCAGCCCGGGCTGGCTGCGTCGTGCACCGAGGGGATCTCCAAGTTGGAGCCCCCGCAGTGGCCAAAGCTTTCTTACGAACCGGACATAGAAAGAGAAAAGAGCTTTCAGAAAAACTGCTTGGTGGCGTGGAGCCTCCGCAGTCCCCAGAGTGGAGGAGGCGGAGCTGCCGGCTCTGCGGTAGGCGAGTCCAGGGATTGGGGTTCCCTGTAGGCCTTTCTTTTTCCTCTAATTCGGCGCCTTAATGAACACACATCTTTAAAGGTGTGTATATGGTGGTGGAGGTCGGGGAGGGGCACGGGCGACTCCATTGTGCCCGGGGCCAGGTCTCTGCCGTCCTTGGCCTCAAATTGTTTAAACTCTCTTCCCGGATTAGGATCGAGAGCAGGCTGGACCCGCCGCGTGGCTCGCCTGCTCTAGGCCGATGATAAGAAGTCAGGAATGGGGGGCGGGGGAACGACAACAGAAACAAAATTGCCACGGAGCTTGGGGAAGGATTAAACAAACACGCAAACAGACACAGGACACCCGCGTAAAGCAACTGTGTTTATCATTTTCACCATTCCCTCCCTGACTGGTACCTCCGTTTCCAGCCCTCCCTGTCCGTGCCTTAAAATCCCAGGATTCTGAGACAACCCAAGGGTTAGATTTTAATGTTTAACTTTTATTCAAAGACGTGGCCTTTTGCTTTTTCACAGTCCGTTTTTCTTTCCGCGTCCGGACAGAGCTGGCTTTAGTTGGCGCCGGGCGCCCGCAGCCTGGGGCGTCAACCTGCAGCAGCGGGGGATCAGCCCAGCCTGCGCGCTGTAGGAACTCACACATCAGAGGACACACAGTATGTATTTCAAAATTTTCCACCGAGCCTGCTGGTCCCGAAAAACCCCGAGGCCCAAAAGGCCTTGGAGAAGGGCCTGTGAGGTGCCCTCATTATTGCCAGAACTCCGCGTCTTTTGGAGAAGCCGCCAGGACGCAGCCGCCGCGGGCTCGGGAGGGTCTCTGAGGAGCCTGACTCTCGGGCCTGCTTGCCCCCGCCTCTCACCAAGCAGCAACAGGAACACTTTTGAGCCAAGATCGCCCGGAACAGCTGCTCCGGCTGCGGCTTTGGAAGTATATTTCAGGCACGCGGCGGCGCCATCTGCGCTCGGACCCCAGCCCCGGCTCCACCCGGCTTCCCCAGCTCGGGTTTGGAGTTTGGGCCTTTCCCGCCCAAATCCACAGCCGAGCGCGGCCGAGGTCCGGTCTCCCGCGGAGCGAAATAATTCAAACCTTCTGCGGAAGGATTTCCCCCTCCAGGGCCTGAGGCCCTGAGGCTTGCAGCCGCGGCGCTCAGAGGCCTAAGAAGGTGGCGGCGTACGCGGGTGGGCACACAAAGCAGGCACACTAACGAACATGCGGGCAGATCTGTACTCCGCGCACACGTGCACATATGTCAGGCTCGCGCGTCCCGTGCACCTATCTGCGCAATCCCTAGTTAAATGAGACAGGCAAAGCCCGTGCAGTGCCCCCAGGGCACTTTCTTCTTCCGAATTACCGAGATCAACTGTTCACGCGAATTAATCTGCCAGTTTATGGCTTGTGTGCTCAGGCTAAGACTCCCAAGATTTTAATCCTGACATCACCCCTCCACCCACCTCCAATCCCCAATAGGGAAACACAGGGTCAAAACGGAGGAAGTGACTCTTCACTGACAAACGTTTAAGTAATGGAGAAAAAGCGATGAGTTTGAAGCCAGTGGGGAGACTGTGCTTGCGCGGGGCAAGAACCAGCCAGGGCGCAGGCCGGAGCTTGGACTGCCCGGCAAGGGTGTGGGGTGCGCTGGGCGAGAAGCCAAAGTGTATGCCTGAGGTAGAGTCCGGGGCGAGGAACACCGTTCCTCAGTGGTACGTGCGCCCCTTCGCCAGCGCAGGCCTCGAAGGTGCCAGGCCGGGACCCCGAGGATGAGCCAAGTGTGGTGCCTGCTGGACATGCGCAACGCTCTCGCCTGCCAAGTCAAAACGACCTTCCGCGGTGGCCGCGTCTTTGGTGAGTGACCTTGTGTGAAGGGGAGTGAGGGGGTAGGCTAGATCTGAATTCGTCATAGGCTGGCGAGGATGGTTGTGCTCGGCTGCCAAAAGCCCTTTTGTCGCTCAGGTCGGACGGTGGCTAAATCGGACGCCCTGCGGATGCGCGGGGCTGGGAGAGCGCGTAGCAGTGGCTCCCGGGAGGTGGTCAGGGTTATGAAGATGTTCTGTGTTTTACGCTGGCCCTGGCGCGGTGGCACAATAGAAGCCCCCAGGAAAAAGGAAACAATTCTAACCCCCTCCATCCCGTAGATGGAGCGAACTGCTGAAGGCAGTGAGGAGGACAGGGAATTGGGAAAACCCTAATGCCCAGCGTTTGGAATGTGATGGAAGGGAGGCGGAGTGTGCTGTGTTTTGCACCGTCATCCACCGTCCCCCGCGCGCTTCACAGGCCCTTGTGAGGCGTGGAGAAGGCGCTGGAGTAACAGGCGAGCGTGCGGGTTCTCTCCCTTCGCGGCTGGGCGGTGCAAGGCCCCTCGCCCGGCTCCGCCGCTCGCCTCTGCCCCTCCGAGACTGGTCCGCCGCGCCGGGAGAAGCTTTTCCTGGACAGATCAGCTCACAGCCTAGGTGCGCAGCGCTTCTGAATTCGCGTCTTCCACGCCCCACCCAACACCATTTCTTATTGAACACTTTATTTATTTGGGTTCAGAGCTAGCCACCTTAGGCTTCCTGATTTTATAGGTTAAACTCCCAGGAAGAAAAGTTCGCGGGGTGACGTTCATGAAGGGGGAAGGGGGAATTAAATTTTTAATAGTGGAGTTCGTACTGAAATTATATTGACATATACCCGCTGCCGGTTTCCTTCCCCCCCATGACTTCAAATGGTATCATGAGCATCTTTTAAATATTAAAGAAAATTAGTTAAAAATCTGATTAATACACCCAGCACGCGAGGAGCGACTGCAGAATGGTGTGAAACGCCTAACCTGGGGGCCAAACCTAAGATGATCGGGTATTGGTGGTTTGCGTTCCCCCATTTATTTGTATAATTTCCTTTGTGTGTGCAGACATGAGTTTAATGGAAGCAAGTCCCTCACCATTAATCCTTCATGTTGGGCCACAAGGGGAGAGGGACAAATACGTTTTGGCTCAGAAGACCCGAAACATTTTGTTCATCCAAGCTTCTCGAGGGCACTGCTAGTATCAAAGAGTGAAATATTCCGGGTCTGTCACAATGGTTCTCTGTATTGCCAAAAATATATTAATAAGATGAGGGGATGTTTTTGAGATC
Organism: Neomonachus schauinslandi; assembly: GCF_002201575.2. Lineage (NCBI taxonomy): Eukaryota > Metazoa > Chordata > Mammalia > Carnivora > Phocidae > Neomonachus > Neomonachus schauinslandi. The sequence continues at coordinate 99,089,349 of NC_058406.1, read as the reverse complement.
CCTATTATGGACTGGGTTAGAAGTTTATTTCTCACATCCAGGAGTAAAATGATTACTTCTTAAATCTGTCAGTTCCTTCTCTAGGTGACTGTAGAGTTAAAAACAAAAACAAGACAGAAGTGAGCAGATTCCACAGGGATAAAGAGCAGAGAGCAGATTGGCATTTCACTTTCCTTTCTGGAAATGCAGAAATCCATCTAATGATTTTTATGGGGGGGGGTGTAGCTGGTTATTGCTTTCTTACTCCCAAAAGATAAAGACAAAGTATTGCAGCAGGAGAGAATATCTAAGCGGTTTTCTAGTTTTGACCTTTTGGGATAGTTTTCCACAGGGAAAAGTAGGGAACTGGTGGAATGTGGACTCTTTCCCCCTTCTTTCTCTCCTCCATGTGGTTTATTTTTGCCTTGCCTTTTCTGGTTTCCAGTGAGCCCTGCACTTTATATGTGTATGACTGAGATACAGGGGTCTGCACTGGGAACAGCAATTAGCCAATTTGTAAATTAGGGTCCGTTCACATGTCTTTGGGTGAGGATAATCATTACTTAATTTAAGTGAGGCCCTTGTTCCAAGTGTCAGGATGGAAAATGAGACTCAGTAGGGAGGACAGGAGGTGAAATGGGAAGAGGTAGGGAATTAAGCCTCTGGTGAGGACAAATCAACATTTATGCAGTTCCACTTTGAGGCAGGACATTCTGCTGACTACAAACTGATGATGAGCTTTTGATACCAGAAGTGAAAATAGGCCTTGCATTTGATACTCGATTCTGTACTCTTTTTACCAGCCAGTGTTCAGCTATGCCCTTTAGATATAAGTGTGTAAAATGTATTAAAGAGTATATAAACAACTGTGTTTACATACAAATTTATGTGTGAACTCTACCACTCTGAATGAGACATATATAATATCTCAGGAAATATCAGAAAAATATTAGAGAAAATAAACTGCCCCCCTTATTTGTGGAGCCAGTTAACACACGGGGAACACCTACAATATGCGGGTGGGGCAGAAATTTTGTCATCTCTAGGTATCACTTGACAATTCAAGGGAATCCCAAATTGAAACTTCTAGGTATTGGCATTTTCAGTTAAGTGTCAAATTAATTGAAGATTTTGACCAAAGCCTAAGAGAAAACACCAGAAAACGAGACTGTACAGATGCAATTTAAAAGAGCAGGAAGAGTGGAATTTTTTTCTAACTAAATTTGGCATTTGATTTTGTGAATAATGCCACCTTCATTTCGGATGGGCAGGATGCTGGCTTGTATTGAAGAAGAATTTCATGTTCTTCCATGCAGAGAGTTAACGGGATCACTAAGGGAAATCTGTTAATAGAAATAACGAGAGAAACTGTGATTTGGGGATAATAATTTAACAACATAGAAATATGTGCAAAAATCTTCTCCCTATTTGTCTTCTTGTATTTTCTTCAGTATAGTTGCGGAGGCTAAATGAGCTGTTTCCAAATTGCCACACACTCTAGAAGATTAACAGCAACAACCCCCCCCCCCCAAGTCTGGATTGCAAGCGTAATATCCTAATACAGCCTTATTTTAAAAATCGGAATACTAGAGATACCAGTAGATCCCTTGAAAGGGATCATTAGGGGTCATTATTATGTACCTAGTCGCGAGCCTTGGAGTTTTAGCGCCTAGTTCTCAGCGGGGTGAACCGAAATTCTTACTCCCAACACCCGTTGCCTTGTGTGCTCTCCCACGGCCCCGAAAATCTCGTCGAAACCCCAGACGGGGGCTCGGAAAGCAGTAAGCCCACCTTACGCTCCCTCCCCTCTTTCACCTCCCCCCACATCCTGTTCCCCTCCCTCCACTTCCTATACGCACGGTGAAACGCCCATATTTTTCCTCTCTCAAAAAAAAAAAAAGAAAAAATCAGATGAAGTTTCATCGGGGAAGGATTTGGGATTGCACCTCTTCCCGTGAAATAGGACGGCTCGAGTGACCTTCCCAAGTTAGAGAATTGGGCCGCAGCCGCGTCTGCGCTTCTCCGGCCGCTCGCCCGGGCCTCGGCGGCGCCTTGGGGCCGGAGCGGCAGACGGGTCAGGAGCGCCCGGGCCGGGTCGCGGGTGCGCCACGGCCCGGGCTTCTGCTCTGGCGCTCGGGGCTCGGTCCCCGCCGGCGGGTCCGCGCCGCTGCGGGAAACCAGGGAGTGAGCAATCCCGAAGGATGGTCGGTGCCCTTCTCAGCTCCCGTTACAGCCTGGAGAAATGCGGGCAGTCAGGGGTAATCGGGAAGGCCTTGGTAAAAGACCCCCCCCTTCTCCCCGCAAAAAATCAAGGAAAAAAATCCAAACAAACAAAAAACCCAAAACAACAACAACAAAACCCCAAACCCAAACAAAAACAAACAACCCTCCCCCAAAACCCCCCAAACGGAACCCGAGGATCTTACACCTCGCGCCCTGAGGGGAGTTTGAGCTTTTGCTTTCATCAGGCTGAACAAATATCCAAGGAATCAAACTGACTTCAAACATTAGCAATTAGAAACCGAGAATCCTTTGCCCTAAGAACTTTTAATCCCTAACCATTTCCAAATGGGTAATTCTAGGGTCAGTAAATATCCTAGCCAGTCTGTTAAAAAGGAAAGTCGTTCTGTGGGTTCTTCGAGAAGCAGAGGATTCCCGGGTGCCTCAGAGGGTTCATGATGGTAGAGCTGCCCCCTGCCTTCTTAGAATCCCGGCATTGCTCAACCGAGACAAAGGGACAGCAAGCAATTGGCCTTCACGCTATTCTTGGAGATTAAAAGCAGTGAAATAATTCTTCTCCTAAAAAAAAAAAAAGAAACCACCCATAGAATTGACTACTAGTGATTGACTACTACATTTTGTAACAAGCAGGAATGGGTTCCCTGCTAAGCTCCACATTAGCTCAGAGGGGACTCTTCCCTGGAGGTTCCAAAGTATCAGTCACACCAGGCCTCAGGGCCCAGAATTGTAACCCAGGGCTTAGGGAACTTGGGTGGTGCCGGGCTTGTGTTCTTGCTCCTGAAAAATATATACTTGATTTTCACCGTAGGGAGGGGCAGGTGTTAGTGCCAGTAAGTGATTGTGAGCACAGCAGTGCTTTCCCTGGGTTTGAGAAAGCTTCCTGCATTTAGTAGCCTTATACTTTGATTGATTGATTGATTTGCAGCAGAGCTGGGGGAGGGGTTATATACCTATGCACTATTTAGGCAAAAAGAGGGTTTATGAGAAAATTGATCCTATGAGCAAGCTTGCAGAAGAATACTGAATTGTAAAAACATTTCAGGAAACTTAATTGCTTATGTGGACGTTTTTGAGTCTTCATTATACTACAAAGCTTTCAACACAGGTCCTCATATTCTAGATTATATCCATGTATTATAGAGGGCTCAAGGAAGAGGGCTTGACTAGCTTAAACTAGATTTAGAGTCTAGCGCTAGATTTATCATTAATTTTGGAACCAGGGATATTTGTTCTAAAGGCAGACATATAAACGTTGAAAAAAAAATGTTTTAAAGTTGTTTCATAGCCTCAGTTCCTGGTTTGTGAAATGAGGGAGAGAGATTCAAACGACACCTGAGGCCTCTCTAGCTATAGGATTCTGTGATCTTGTTAACTTTTTAAAAAATACTAACATTTTCTCCTAAGGTACCTTGGCCATCACTTGACTCATCCCTTTGTTGGAACAAGGGGAGTTTTAACTGCAATTGTAGATAGTAACAGTAATAGCAATTCAAGGTAAAAAAAACCCCAAAAAAGAAAAAAAGATTTTTTACTGCTAGAATTAAGAGCTTCCATAAAGCCCTTGAAAAGTTTTTAGATTAATATCACATGTTCAGAAATTCTGGATCTAGTCCTTTCTGTTTGATGTAACCTATTGTTGCTTGTGTGACTACCCAGGACCCTCCTGCTGGGAGAATTCTATGGCATTAGTGAATTTAAAGGAAATACAATTTATCTATGCTTTGGACATTTTCTGTGCCATTCTCAGAAATATCTGGAAAAACTATGCATTTGAAAAATGAAGACTGAGAAAAACAACTTCATCATTAGTAAATTGAATTGATGGGACCTCCCTTCCTCCCAAGAAAATCAGTTGCCCCTCATTACTCTCTGAGCCTGATGGAAAGCACTAGTAACTATTTTCCATGTCTAGTCTGCTAAGCCGAGGTCTTGATCTGGCAGAGATGTGAGAATGCTAAAAGGATGACTTAGTAACAGGCAAAACGCTTGTCAACAAGATAGATCAGAAGACAGCTTAGCATTCAAGACCTCTATTCATAGCTGCTGAACTTGAGGGCAGGGTCAGACAAAAAACTGGGCCCAGCACACACCTAGGAAGGGTTCTCATGTTTCTATCTCTCCTTACAGACTTATACAGCTGGGCCAGTGACAACTCCCCACTTGTATTTGATGCCCCCATTCTCTACAGCCCCAGCCCCTGTGTAGATTTGTGTCTTCAAGGAGCTTATGGATTTACTGTCATCCTCTTTCACTACCACCCTATAAACTGGTATAGGGCAGGGACCTTGTATTCACTGCTTTTGTATCTCCAGAGCCTAGCACAAGTGGCTGGCACAGATTAACACTTAATATATAATGATAATAAATAGCAACATTTGTTGAACACTATGTACCAGCCACTGTGCTAAGTTGTGTATTATGTATCACAGTGACATAATATAATATAATATAATATGTAGTTGTATATAATACATATTAAAGTATATAGTATAATTATGTTATATTATTATATAATATGTAATATAATGTATGTATTCCAAATCACAGTATGATAATCATGTATATTACAAATAATATACAGCTATATATATGGAATGTATATATGTGTGTGTATGTGTGTGCATATAGAATATACATAGTATACACACACACATTCCAAAGCATTGGTATGAAATAGTAATACTCTTACTATTATCTTATCATTTGTATTTGGTGCAATGAATGAATGAGTGATACAATATAGTGGTTAAAAGCTCAGGTTTTGAGCTTAGACTGCTTGTTTCTGAGCCCTGGTTCCAACACTTGCTAGTTGTATGACCTTGGGCAAGTTCCTTAATCTCTCCCAACCCCAGTTTCTGCACCTAGGAAATTGTAATTATAAACATATTCATCAAAAGGTGGGTGTGAGGATTAAGTTAGTGCCCATAGAGGAACAAAGGATTTAGCCGTGTCTGTGATTCCTGTCAATTGAATTGATAGTGATTATTCACTTCGGTGACCAGCTTGATAAGAAGTTGTTGCAAATTGTAAATCTGGCAGGCACCACTGCTGCCCGCTCCCCCCCACCCCCCCTCCGTCTTTTGTGTTAAATGGGATGTTTGGGACTTGGAGGGCTATCGGTTGGTACTTGGTATATAGCCTATGGTTAGAAACAGAGTAGAGAATCTGAGTACGGATGGCTGGCTAAGGAAGTCAAATAGGACTTGGTGGGCTGTTGCTATTCAGGGTTCCGCTGAGGCAGAAAGCTGGCCTCCGAGTAAGCATCTGAGGGAGGGAGAGAGGGCTTCAAGGGTGAGGACCAGCTGTCTGGCATGCAGTATGAAGAGAGGGTAGGTGGAGGGTGGGGCAGGGAGCCTCAGCTTTACCAGCTCCCCAGGAACTAGGCTCTGGCAGAGGACAGAGGGGCCTTTCCAGATGTGGGAAAGTGGAAGAACACAAGCATGTTTCTCTGGTTAGTTTCTGATATTTCGACCTGGAGCCCAGAAATCCCCACATGGTCAGGTTTTATCCTATGGGCAATAAGGAAGATTCACTTTCATAAGGCCTTTGTTTGTAAACCTGTGTTTTGATGGCCCCCAAGGTTGGGCAAAATGAACCAGTTGCATCCATTTATTGAAGCCGCAGTAAAGGATTTGTAGGTGTTGCTTAGTTGAGTTAAAACAAAAAAAAGAGTAAAGGGATTAAGTTTAAGGAAAATCGATAACTAAGTTGACTGTCAGGAAGAAGAGACTGGGAAGTCTTTTTTTAGGGAAAGCAGCAGAGGCCCCGGCCGTTGCGTTAGAACTTACATCTGGCTGCACAATTTTGCAGTTTTCTTCCTTCCAGCAAACAGAAGCCTGAATTTGATCATTTACTATTTTGTTTTTTTTCAAAACTAGTTACACCCCAAACTTTGTTTATATTGTTTCCTGGTAGCAGAGGGGGAAAATGCATTCCCAGGGGAAGAGGAACAGAGACGATCCCTCCCAAGGCCTCCTTCATGGAGCCCAGCACCCTTCAGCAGCAGTACGCAGGCCCTCCCTGACTATCCGGAGGAGGGAGCTGCCCTTCCCTGGCTGGAATTCAGGGTTTGGTCTTCCAAACAGATCCGTGCACCACATTTTATCTCCAAGACAGCTGCTTCTTTACTTCCCCAATCTTACAAACATCCTCTTCTCTCAAAGTGCCCACGGTGCTGACCACTAAGAACTCTTCTGGATTGAGGGCACACTCTGTACCAGGCACTCTGCTCATGGTTTCATTCACATTGTCTCATTGCATTCACCCAATAGTCCTGGAAGGAGGTAATTGTTTCCCCATTTTATGGATGAAGAAATTGAGGCCCAAAGAGATTAAATTAAAACTTGCCGGTGTCCTTAACCACTACACGATATTGCCTCTCCCTGTAGATGGCTCTTTAGTGCTCTAGAGAGAACTTTAAATTTTGTAGATGGAAATCTGTGCTTGCTGCCTGTGCTGTTCCCCCAAATAGAAATTATTAACTCATAAATGAGAGAGAGCTCATTTACAGTTTCGGGGTCTCTGTCTTAAGGTGCCTTCTCCCTACAGGCTGGAGGAAGTCTCTGTGTGACAGTGATACAGGGCGGAGTTTCTGAGCCACGGTCTTTGGAATAGGGCATGTGCAGTAGTGCCAACCTGACTTGCTTTTCTTTGACTTTCATGCACAGAAATCTCAGTGTCTGAAACGTGGGGGCTACATATTGAATTTGATCAAAAACCTCCTCAACCTAAATCCCCTCATGCAGTGAAATTCAGGGGAAACTTTAACTGCCCTGTTTTACCCATTCCCTTCTCCATTCACAACGGGATGGGTGGAATCATATTGGTAATTGATTCAAAATGGAACAGCTTAGAAACGTATCAGTTGCAGTGAGGAGCAATTTGTGCATTTCTAAGTACTGTTGATTTTTTCAAACTCAGCAATCGCAGCTGAAATCCCTTTGCCATGGATTGAATTTACAAAGGAAAAGATTCTGATTTCCACAGTGGCTTCTTTTTAATGCCCGAGGATTAGGTAACCGCCTTGAGGACCCACAGCAAGTACACCCGCTCTCAGAGTCGCGGCTTTAACTTTAACCTCTGAGTGACTGCTCTGATTCATTTATTTTGTAACAGCTCTATTTAGAGCAGCCTCGTTTGGTATGGGATCAGTTATTTGCAGAGATCTCTCATCCCTAGACACACTTACACCCTGTGCTCCTTCATTCTTCTAGCACGTTCTACGTGGATGTGCCCCCAGCAGTGAGTTTCAGGGAGCTTAGTAATGGGCTTCAGGGTTTCTGGTCCACCTGTTCGCTGTCTTTCCACCACTTTTCTCCCCCTCCAAGTAACCTTCCTCTCTTAGGAAGTCTGATGTCTCTAACAGGGATTTGGAGAAAAACTACACCCCCTGATTTCAGTGTGTGGACTGTACATTAATGTGTTTCTTGGCCGTGTAACTGTAAGGTCTATCAAATTCCTGTTTGTGGTGCCCAGTGTTAGAAAAGTGGCTTTTAGAAACTAAAAAGAGAAAGATGTAAAGTCTGTCTCTGTTTTAAAGCTTTGCTTTTTCCGACAGCCCACCCCACTCCGTGCAGGCAACGATTGATGGGATTCAATATGCTCTTGCATCAACAGAAGCATATGAATCTCTGGGCCCATTTCCTTTCCCAAGGAACCAATGTGGAGCCAGACTCTTGAAATATAGAGTGTGGCAGAGGTGGGGATGAATGCTGCAATCTTGGATGGTGTGCTGGAGCTCACTCAAGAGATCTGTTCAATTAGAAAGGTAGATACCGCAAGATCTGAAACCAGCCAGGCCTTGGCCATTTCATTTTTCCTCCAGCATCCAGAGCCCCGGTTGCATGGCCAGTATTAATCCTGGGAACGTTAGATCCCATTTGGTGCATTACCCAGATTAGACTGTGACATCACAGAGATTTAAGGCATCTCTGTGATATTCTGACTGGGTGGTAGGTACTGCAGGAGGCGCTCCCTACAGACACAGGACAATTTGACAGCTGTAGGAATGAGCAAACAGTGAACGAAGCCCTGGCGAGAGTGTGCATGCGTGTGTGTGTGTGTGTGTGTGTGTGTGTAGGGGAGGGTTGGCAGGGGTGCCGAGGGGTGTTATGGAGAGCTGGGAGGAACGGTTCCCCCAGCCTGTGTGGGTGAATTGGTTCCGGATGTTAACATTTTTTTCCTTGGGGCTTGCCTACATTTTTCTTTTTCTTTGCCTGTCTGTTTTCCTGCCCAAGCTGTTAGGCCTCCGCAGCTGTGTGGCTCATTGCTGGTGAGTGTTTAGAAGGACAGATCTGGCTTTATTGCAAGGGCAATTTGGGGGCACGTGTATAGGTAAACTTGTCCAGCATCTTTCATAAATTTTGAGGGATTTTTTTGGGGGGGCATCATCTTGTCAGCTTAGTACCAATCCTGTATTGCATTGGATGACCTCTATTGGAGATCAGTTATGAAATGTTTTGGAAAGCAGATGGTCCTTCATATCCCAGAAGCAGAAGGAACTGGCTGGTGTGGGAGACAGTAGATGGAGGCCAAGGAGGCAGCAGAACACAGCTGAGAGCTTGGGGTGTGGGTCCGTCAGGGCGCATGGTTCTGGCCGTGTGGCTTTGGGCAAGTGACTTCACTCTGCCTCAGTTGAGTACATGGATGCCGAGGGTACCATTACCCGCTGCAGGGCTGCTGTGGGAAATCAGTGAGACAGCAAATGCCAGGCACTTGGCACAGTGCCAGGCGCATAGAAAGTACCCAGTATTAGCATCTTTCTCCCTTGATCATACTTATCCTTTTAGTAAATTGAGAAAATGCAGAAGCTCTTCAGTATTCTTATGAGAAACTTTTTGGTGAGTGTCAGACACAGGATTGTCCCAAACTACTCTTCTTAGCTGATTTCCACTGCTGCCCCATTCAGAGCACAACCCTTCATATAGGCTGACTAATATTTTCAGTGGACACATAATTGACATATACATTATATATACATTATATACATATACATTGCAATATGATTACCACCCTTTGTGGTGCAGAAATTTAAGATGTAGTCTCTTAGCAACTTTCAAGTATATAATACAGTGTTGTCAACTATGTTGTCAATCACAGTGCTTTGCATTAGATCTTTAGTATTTATCTTCTCACTGCAAGTTTTGTTTTCTTTGACTGATATCTCCTTGATTCCCCCTCCCCCTCCCCCCTCCCAGCCCCTGGTAACCACCATTCTACTCTGTTTCTATGAATGCAGCTTTTTTAGATTCCACATAGAAGTGAGATCATACAGGATTTGTCTTTGTCTGACTTATTTCACTCAGCATAATGCGCTCAACGTCCATTCATACTGTGGCAAATGGGAGGATTTCCTTCTTTCTCTGAGTAATACTCCACTCTATCTGGCTGTCTGTCTAACATCTTCTTTATTCACCCATTGAATGGACGCTTGTTTTCATATCTTAGCTATTGTGAATAATGCTACAGCGAACATAGAAGTGCACATATCTTTTTTTGAGATCCTGCTTTCATTTCCTTTGTACACAGGCTTTTTCATTATCCTCCATGAGTTTCTCCTGCTCCTCCTTCTGTTTGGAACACTGTCTTCCTTCTCCTCTCCTAAAATTCCTTCTGAAGAGAGCTTATCCTGCTTTCAAGATCCATCTTAAGCACTTAGTATGACGGAAATATTCCCAGATGAAAAAGGGCAATTTGATACAAATGTGAATTGACATGATGCACAGATTCAAACATGCAGAGCTCACATACGATTTGGGTATTGTGCTAATGGAAGAAAGTTCTGGAATGCCACTAGCTTTATTTCCACTTGGAGTCTGCTCTAGAGAGCTCCCCTTTCAGGGGTCTCTTTATGGTTTCCTTTCAAAATGGCGCCAGTGCCTTTCTTTCATTTTATAGTCACAAAGGAGTCTCAGTTAGATGATATTTGGCTCTCAAAGGAGTAGCCAAGATGGTAAACATACAGGGGTCCCTTGTTGGCTGCCATAGTCAGCAAGCTCCTCTTGAGAGGAGGTCTTCACCAAGTAATCTGATTAGACCATTTCTGAGCAAGGCTTCTGTCCTGCTTTTGGCTTCGTAGAATGGAAGGCTGCAGGCTTACCAACAGGCCAGTAGTTTGAATTTAGTCTTTCTTTCCTTGGCAGGATATATGCCTGTTATCTTCTTATTGTCCTTGTAGATTGGTACGTACTTTTCGATTCTTGAGCAACTGATACCCATAGCTAAGGAGACAGTGCCTAACCATCTCTCTTTGTTCTGTGGCTATCTTTGCATGTATGTGTGTGCACGCACACACTCACCTAGTGCTTTCGCTTGTGCTTTTCTACATTTTAAAACTGGTCACTGAAGAAGGGGTAAAGTAGAAGCCTATAAAACTTAATGCTTTGTACTTTTCTTATGACACTTAACACATTTTGCCTTGAATGATAACTTTTTGGAGAGCATATTTGTTTTATAAATGGACTAGAGTGGAAAACCCTGGGACCACTGTGTTTTACTCATCTCTGAATCCCTGTTAGCTCTCTCTGAACATTTGTAAAATGGAATCGGTAGTTGTCAAACTTTAGTGATGGATTTTGTAACTGTTATAGCCACTTTGCAGATGATTTGGCTTCATGATGGTCCTAGACGCCCAGCATGAGGTGTCTGCCAGTTGCCTGTAGGTGTGATCTTGGACGTGTCAATTGATGTCTCTATATTCTGGAGTCTCTCTATCTCTAATGGAGATAAGGCCACTGGATTTTAGTAAGAAGGAGAGGATATCTCATTGTACTATTAACAAGGCATTTTTGTAGCTGATTGCTGAATGCTTTCTGTATGGAGCCTATTTTGGAAGCTCTGTCCTGGTGAGGCATTAGCATTTAGAAGCACGATTAGTTTGTGGGAGTACCTCTGCCCCATCCTACCCTGTTTTTTTCAGGCCTTATGTCCATGGCGGCCTCTGTTTTCTGCCCAGCACGGGAGAAAAAGAAATGGAATAAAAGGCAATCTGAAAATCCCCAGTGCTAAACTGAAGTGCAAAAATATCTCCAAATGAAAGACAGATTGCATGAGGTTGCCCAACAAAGCAGCATAGAGTTACATTGAGCTGAAGCAGAATGACAGAAATTCTTTTGGTGGTTCCTTCCCACGAGCAGTAGGAAGATGTGAGTGAACTGACAGGAGGTCCCAGCTCAGGGCTCGGACCCAGGATGTGGGAAAAGGCTAATTGTCAGGAGGAGAAAGGAGAAAATCCTCTGAACCTTAAGGTAAGTTTTGAGCAGGGTAGGGGCCTAAGGGATGTAAGGGAGATCTGTGAGAATGCATTTTGGAACCAGCACGCTCATAAAGAATAGTCAGGGACCGAGACGTACAAAGTGCCAAGTACTTTTGGGGAACTGTCAATTACATAGAAGATCCTTAGTACTGTCCTGGGTCTGACTCAGATCATCATGGGGAAAAACAGCCACAGTTTGCTATTTCCCTTCCACCTTTATGCCTCAGCTGGAACCTGCTTTAGAGGAAAAGGCTCTCCAGACTTGTCTTTCTTTGGGCTCTCAGCTGTCGTGCCCGCAGTGGCGGCCGATCATTGGGACCAACCTGGTGTCATTATGGGTTTCCCAGGGCTCATGGCTTTAAAGCCATTATTACATTCTGAATACAGCAAAGTGGAGGCAAACTTCCATGGAAGTCAACAGACCTGAAGCTCCAAGTTGTGGGTAAAGAGAGCTTCTCTGCACTTTATATATAAGCAAGTAGGATCATTCTGAGTCTGTCTTTCTCTGTTTGAATATCTTTGATCCTGAATCATGAGGATACTTCTTCAAGATGAGCCTGTGGGCCCCTAAATGTTAATTGCCAGCAGACTCTGGGAATTGTTCAATGTCTTGGTGTCTTCCGGGAGTTCAGCATTCCAACATAGTGTTTATTCTAGATCCTCTTTAGAAAGAGAATATGTTTCAGAAACTCAAACTTGGGAATGGGGCACGTGACAACACACCAAGATCTATTGTAGGTTATGAAGGACCCTATTGGCACACCTCTGAAGGACAACAGGGCTCTTCAGGTGTTGTAGTGCATCCTGTGGAGTATATATTGTCCATAAGAGGTTTAAAAGTTCATTATTCATGGGGCGCCTGAGTGGCTCAGTCTGTTGGGCATCTGTCTTCACCTTGGGTCATGATCCCGGGGTCCTGGGATGGAGTCCCACATTGGGCTCCCTGCTCAGCAGGGAGTCTGCTTCTCTCTCTCCCTCTGCTGCTCCCCCTGCTTATGCTCTCTCTCTCTCTTTCTGTCAAATAAATAAATAAAATAAAAAAAAATAGAAGTTCATTATTCTTGCACTGGCATCCTGATTCTTTTTTTAAAAATTCAATGAGCCAGCAATATATGTTAAGAAAAAAAAAAGAAGAAGAAGAAGGTAGCGGGAGGGGAAGAATGAAGCGGGGGAAATCGGAGGGGTAGACGAACCAGGAGAGACGATGGACTCTGAAAAACAAACTGCGGGTTCTAGAGGGGAGGGGGGTGGGAGGATGGGTTAGCCTGGTGGTGGGTATTGAGGAGGGCACATTCTGCATGCAGCACTGGGTGTTATGCACAAACAATGAATCATGGAACACTTCATCTAAAACTAATGATGTAATGTATGGGGATTAACATAAGAATAAAAAAAATTAAAAAAAATTCAATTAGCCAACATATAGTACATCATTGGTTTTTGATAAAATGTTCAATGATATACTAGTTGCATGTAACACCCAGTGCTCATCACAACACGTACCCTCCTTAATGGCATCCTGATTCTTTTTATTTTTTTAAGATTTATTTATTTATTTGACAGAGAGAGAGCGAGAGAGGGAACATAAGCAGGGGGAGTGGGAGAGGGAGAAGCAGGCTTCCCGCTGAGCAGGGAGCCTGATGTGGGGCTCGATCCCAGGACCCTGGGATCATGACCTGAGCCGAAGGCAGATGCTTAATGACTGAGCCATCCAGGCACTCCTGGCATCCTGATTCTTAACTAAACCTTAAGATCTCTCATGGTCTAGACGATCAGGAGCAATTAACCACAGATAGTAACTCCAGAAGGTCACTGCCTTGTAGTCCTTGTGATAATCACACAGATTGATTTCCTTTCTTTTCTATTTCACCAAGATGTGGGGTGGAGGAGAGGATGATAGGATCTTGAGCTGTAAGATGAGGGGAAAGACCTCTCCTTCGAGAGGGAGTGAGCACCTTTGTCCAGGATGCTAAAGAACTTAGTACAGATACCCTGGGGAAAGAGACGCTCTGACCATTGTGCCAGTTGCCTTTCATGACTTGCAAAGCTTCTCTTTAACCCAGATCTTGTTAACAGTCCCTGGTAGGTGATGCAGTGGTTATTATACCTGGGCTATTCTGTCTTAGGGAAATTCTGTCTTTATATGTAAAACAAACCAACCAACCAACCCTGAAGTGCCTGGTACTCAAGATAGAGTTTGAGGCCTGGTATCTTTGTCTGGAAGGGGCTCTGGACAAACAGAGAAGCTCCCTGTGCCTGACTCAGGGGCTGTGTTCATTGCAAACCTGAATCCAACATCCACATCATACATTCTCTTTAGATGGGAAGTGTGGCCCCAACACCCTTTTTCAGAAGCCCAAACCAGAGCCACCAGCCCCTCAAACTAGTTGCTATGCTTAGAGCTTCTGGGTCTTTCCTTCCTCATGTAGCAGCGTCAACAAAACAGCCTGTTTACCTATGAGTGCAAAATAGTATCACACCAATTCTTCTGATATCTGAGTAAACCCTGTAAATAAATTTCTACTTAACTTTAACCAGTGGGATTTATAATTAGGTGCTGCTATACCTTACTCTGGAGTATGTGAATTTTTGCCAAGTGGGTAATAGAATTTCTGGATGATAAACTTACTTTTCAAGGTACAAAGGTTGTTTGCTCTTTTTAGTATTCTAGAGTGAAATGCTATGCAGAACAACAACAAAAAAATCCATTGATAAAGTGAAGGCAAATTCCTATCACGTCAGTAATACCAGGTTTTCATGTATCAAATTTGTTAAAAGTAAGTCTTATCTTCCTGTAACAGATTCTATATTTTTGTTGGGGCTGGAAAATGGACCCATTTTGTATATTTGATGACTTGGATTTCACCTCCTGCATTGGCCAAGCTCACAGATTCCATGTATTACTGCTTGAAAATGAAAGGGTCCTGTTTCAGGGGATTTCTTTTTTTTTTTTTTTTAAGATTTTATTTATTTATTTGAGAGAGAGAGAGTGAGAGAGAGTATGAGAGGGGAGAGGGTCAGAGGGAGAAGCAGACTCCCCACTGAGCGTGGAGCCCGATGTGGCACTCGATCCTGGGACTCTAGGATCATGACCTGAGCTGAAGGCAGTGGCTTAACCAACTGAGCCACCCAGGCGCCTTCAGGGAATTTCTTAAAGAAAAATTCAAAATACTTCACAAGGGTGAATTTCAAAAACATTGCTTACGTTATGCTTAGGGAATGGGCCCTAATTCCATTTTCGGGTTAGGATACTGAATGGAGTCTTTTTTTAAACATTTAAATTCAATTAGCCAACATATAGAACGTCATTATTTTCAGAGGTAGAGTTCAGTGCTTCATTAGTTGCATATAACACCGGGTGCTCATCACATCACGTGCCTTCCTTCATGCCCATCCCCCAGTGACCCCATCCCTCCACTCCCGATCCCTCCAGCAACCCTCAATTTCGGAAAGTCTTCTTACAAGGGAAAAATGTCAGGCACCTCCTAGTGGCGGGCAACTGGCAGTCCAGGTAAATCATCTGCCCTCTCCACACCCTTACTTCTCCCCGCAAATGGGGGAGAAGACGGCGTGGCACCCAGCTGTCTTTCAGAGGTAGTGGAAAATAGCTTCATCTGGCAGAAACAGGCTCTGGTTACTATTATCGTTCTCTTTCAGACAACTAAACATTTTATTAGGAAACTTTCTCAACATGGAGTCCTCCCGAGCCCTCCTTCACCTTGATCACTGTTCTTGCTGTACTTGTCCACTATCTCTTTTCTCTTTTTTGCTGGAGCATTTTACTTAATTTATTCATTCATTCATTAAAAGATTTTATTTATTTATTAGAGAGAGAGAGCGAGCGAGAGAGAACAAGCACAAGCAGGGCGAGAGGCAGAGGGAGAGAGAAAGGGAGAAGCCGACTCTCCACTGAGCAGGGAGACCGATGTGGGGCTCAATCTCATGACCCTGGGATCATGACCTGAGCCGAAGGCAGATGTTTCACCAACTGAGCCACCCCCAGGTGCCCCTGGGTGGAGCATTTTAAAGCAAACCTCAGGCTTTCTGGCATTTTACCAAAGTACTTTAGTACTTGAGTAGACCTGCAAAAAGGGTCATCTGCTGACCTAGATAAAATGACATCATCACATAATACGATCAATACTGATTCCTTGATATCATCTTAGTCAATCCACTCAAATTTCCTTGATTTGTTCAAAAACTGTTAAGCCCTCAGGGCCAACTTTTCTCCCCTGATTTTGCCCACCTGTTTTGCTTTTTTTCTAAGGATGCCACACACCAAACAAAAGTCTGTACTAGGCTGACTGCCCGATATATCTGAAGGGTGCATTTCTAGGACGGATTCTGAGGCCCCAGCATGGCTGACTTTTTTTTTTTTTTAACATATAATGTATTATTTGTTTCAGAGGTACAGGTCTGTGATTCAACAGTCTTACACAATTCACAGCGCTCACCATAGCACATACCCTCCCTAATGTCCATCACCCAGCCACCCCATCCCTCTCACCCCCTCCAATCCAGCAACCCTCAGTTTGTTTCCTGAGATTAAGAGTCTCTTATGGTTTGTCTCCCTCTCTGGTTTTGTCTTGTTTCATTTTTCCCTCCCTTCCCCTATGATCCTGTCTTGTTTCTCAAATTTCATGGTTGACTTCTTTTAGGAGATCTGAACCAGGAGGAGGTGGTGAAGTCTGTGTTTTGGAAAAGTCTTCAGATGATTTTGATGGGCAACCAGGTTTGGAAACCACTGTTCTCTACCACTATGTTTTCCTTAGGAATGCCCAGGAGATGACGGACTGGTCAGTGCACATTTGACATATGACAAGAATTTTCTGGAATCTATATTTTTAAGACTATTGTTCTACTAGCACCCAAATAAATGTCATATCTGAGAACACCTGTTACTGTAATAACATCAGAAAATCACTTTTTGTTTTAATAGGAGTGACGAGTGGCTATTGAAATAATATGGACCTGTAAGTAATATCTGATTACAGGCTCCCTAGGCAAATAAGGCTCAGGATGTTTTTCTGGTTGTGGCAAATACAACTTGTTGTTTTATAGAGGTCATGGAAAATGAAACTCCTTCAGGGTTTTCATATTGGCAGTAGAGTATCATTCTGGAAGGGAATTAAATTAGAATTAAATTTAATTTTATGCAGGTTAATTCAGGGAGCTCAGCCCAATATTTGCAACTCTTAGAATGAAATTTAGTCCCGAATGGAACACCAGGTTGAATAAAACACAAGTTTAAAAGTGAAACATTTGGTTAACCTTTCCTTTTGTCTACACGGCTCTAGAAAACTGCTTGGTGTGTTTTATCTTCTACTTCTCAGTCTGCTTCTCTTAACTGATGCATGGGATCCACCGAGTTAGCAGGAGGATTATAGCTATGTTTTTCAGGCACATGGAGAACATAAAACCTGAACTTGGTGGTGAACTTATTATTTGAAGTTATCTTGATTAAAATATTGCCTAGTAATGCTGCTCCTTGCAGTCATTTCTTTCTTTTTTAAAAAAGATTTTATTTATTTGAGAGAGACAGAGCTCGGGAGCATGGGGGAGGAGGGGCAGAGGGAGAGGAAGAAGCAGGCTCCCCGCTGAGCAGGGAGCCTGACGTGGGGCTCCATCCCAGGACCCTGGGATCATGACCTGAGCCAAAGTCAGACTCTTAACTGACTGAGCCACTCAGGTGGTGATTTTTTAAATTTTTAAAATTTTTACCCAGTGTTCCTATGACTGTGAAATCTGAAATGACCACCTGTGATAGGGTCATTTTTGGTCCTTTAGTTTTGTGATTGTTCGAGGAGAGCCTTGACTAAATCAGAATGATACTAAAGAAATATGTTGGTTAATATTCTGTTACAAAGATTATTGCTAATCTCTGTTGGGTTCCTTACCAAATACATGTGCAGTGTAGTGAGTAGTTGTCATTAGTCCATATACCTTGGTATTTGGTTTGTCTGTATTTGAAGGTTGATACTGTGAGTATCACAAGGTCAACCTTTTTGTTTTTCTCCTTTGGCACTGTGCTTGTACCTCTAATAAAATATAGTAGTGATGATATGGGGGTACAATCATTTGTTCATGTATTTCCTTGACTAATCTTGGCATCTTCTATAAGTCAGGAGTCTGGCTTCTCTGGCTCTGTAGATCCAGTCCTCACACCACCCTGCCTTTCAATAAGTGCTCAATTTATGTGTGTGGCAATTAATGAATGAAATCATTCATTTTGTGGGTTTTGTGAGTATGACTGACTGCTTTGACTGAACCAACAGACTGCACAATGTAGTCAAATTGCTGGCTTTTCACCAAAAACATCACTTGTGGAATACTGCTAATATTTTACATGTGTATAGAAGTTTATTTTCTCAAAGCATTGTCCGTCCTAGTACGAAAATTCATGATAATCTCTTGATTCTCTCAAAACCACACAGAATGGAGCCACCAGTTATCTTCTTTTAGGGGTGGGAAAGCAGATGAAGACACGTTGCCCCAAATCATAGCCAAAGATGAGTAGAGCTCTGGGATAGGCCTCTGGATTTCCTGTGAACATTGTCCCCCACCAGCCTCAGTCCACCGTGCTTCCCTTATGCCGGAGAGGGTGTTCTGGAGGCAGGCAGAATATTGTTTTACACTGTGAGGGCCTCTGAGTGTGCAGCGGGGTTTCCTCTAGTTCTATAGGCAGCTGGCTAAGGGCAGGTGGTAGTGATGTGGAGGGTTTCCTTCCCTCTTTTTGAGGAGCCAGTGTTTCTGGACCAAAATGTCTACCTGTATGTTTCCTCAGCTGCTGCCCTGTAGGCCCAGGAGCACCTGCACTATTTGTTAAATCCCTGCTGAAGGACGGAGATCATCAGGTACCTCCTTCTGGGGATGGGCCTCTGGTTACCTCTAGACATGTTGACTCTCTGTCTGCTTTTCAAGTGTGTTTGTAGCTGTTCCCCCGAAAGACTTGAAATCAAAGTCTGAGAATCACGGGATAGGTTCTATTCTTCTTTTCCCCTTAAAGTACCAGTATCTGGGTCTGATCATGCTGACCTACAAGATTCCATTCTCTAATAGGCTGTGACAGTTGTGACTTACTCTCCTCTTTTATTTATAAATTAAAAAAAAAATGCTCAGATAATTTGTACATACATAGCACAAAAAGTAATTACTGAAAAGCATAAAGTGAAAAGTTATCTCCCATCCCTGGTCCCCTAGTTTATGATCCCAGGATCTGTCGCCATTACCAGTGTCTTTTGCATCATTTCAGATAGATGCAGGATGCATACAAGTCATTTTATGAATGGTATGTATAAATCATTATATATAAGTACGTACATATGCAAATATGCAAACCTTTAAAATTAAAACACTAATTGTGGCATAGTGCACATAACTTTGGACTTTATGACTTTAGTTTTGAATTGTTATACTAGTGAGCATTAAATGGGCATACCTAGGAGTTCCCCTCCCTGCTGTTTAAAGGACACATAGTATTCCACTGTGTGGGTCTATCATAGGTTTTATTGAACTTATGTTAATGGACTTTTAGGTTGTTTTCAGTCATTTGCTTCTATAAATATAGCTCCATAATTATTTTGGGTCACCCTTGCGATAGCATTTATAGAATAAATTCTAGGAGTAGAGTTGTATAGTTGAAGTTACAGCATTTAACATTTTGATAGGTGTTCCAAAATTGCCCTCCCCAAAAGGTGCAATTTACGCTTCCACCCACTGGGTATGATAGCCTATTTTCCCACCCGCTTGCCAACAATATATTAGAAAATGTTTCCATCTTCACTAACTAATATCCTTGTCTTTGAAAAATGTTTGCAAATTGATATTGTCATAAATTCTCTTCAGCTCTGCCCACCGCCCCCCCCCCCCGACTTCCCAATTTTTTCCAGGTACAGAGCTTAAGTTTATAGGTCTATAGGGCAATTCCTTCTTCCCTTTAAACAGGCATAGGGTTTTGTTTAATCTCTCAGGCTTCCCTGCTCCTCCATTTACTACCAATCATTACTTTAACTTATTCTTTTAGGATCCTGGGGTGCAAGTCGTCAGTGCCGGAGGCTTTCAAGGTGTTGAGTAAATAAGAAATGGCAGCAAACATTTCTTGTTAGTGAGGGAGAGAATAAAAGGCACGTCACTCAGGGTTTCTGGGTGCAACTTTGGTTCAATTATCTTCAGATGTTTAAAATCAAGGCTGTTTCCAGACCATTTCAAAGAACAGCAGGGCAGCCTGCTGAGAACTGTGTGAAATGAACACCCTGTTACAACTAATTAGTGTTACTGTTTTCCTTGCAGTTGGGAGTGAGAGGAAATATATGAAGGGTGTTTATCCCTTCCTGTAGTAGGAAAGAATTGGGACCCCTGGAAAAGCCTGGAGGGGGACCAAGGGCAAGATTCCTACACCACTATCCCCCTTTGCCCAAAGAATGGCTGCGAGCAGTCATGATCCATGGTGCTTATTCAATCCCTGTGCTGTGCTTTCTTTGACCCATGCACTAGCTCTTCAGGTTGTTTTTACAAGAGCCCTAAGACAAATAGTCCATTCAACTAAATTTAACAAGTATTTATTGAACACTTACAGCGTGCAGATGAGTAAGGAACAGTCCTTGCCCTAAGGACTTTAAAATTTAGGCACAAGGAATAAATGACTAGGTATTTGGAATTCCAGCAAGATTTTTGAGGAGCACAGTGATGAGCTTAGACTGGGTTTCAGTTGTGACTCTGTCTTTTACTGGCTCTGCACACTCCAGGCAGGTGGCTTAACTTCTTCTTACTTCAATGTCCTTACTTATAAAGGTTGAAGAATTACATAAAGTCGTCCGTAGTTAGTGATCAGTTCATGTTAGCACATCATCAGGACTGTGCCTTAGGAAGATTCATGTGACTGTAGCAAATAAGATGATGAAGTGTGGGCTGGGGAAAGAGAAGGATGGGGAGATCAGAGTTGAGTCAGGACAGGTCAGTCTGCGCGGCAGTGACAGACAAACCCTGAGTCACGCTCCTTTGTCCTAGCAAACATGGCTGCCTCGTCCCAACTCGTGCAAACGTCTGGACTGCTCTACAGCACAAAAGCACCCCCCCCCCACCAAGGTCAGCAGAGGGGACGGATCACACTCTTGTCATAGCGGTAGTTCATTCACTCAAGCATGAACCTCGCAGACAGGCTACTAGGTGCTGGGAGGCAGAAAGGCGGATAAACACAGTGCCTGCTCTCAAGAAGACAGATGCGTCAACAGAGAAATGTAACACAGGTGACGAGTACTCCCATGGAGCGTGTGCAGAGTCTGTGGGAGCACGGAGCAAGGGCACCTGACTCCCTGGGCTGGGAGGGAGCCGAGAGGTTGTTCGTAGTTTCTCGATTCCCTCCAGGTGTCCCAGACGCAGAGCCTGGATGAAGGATGCGTGAATTCCCTGTGCTTGTGGAGCTACCCCTCTCCCGAGCTGCCCGCCCAGTCCACGCCACTGCCACCCCACTTCTTCTGCTCTAGCCTCTGCGGGGACTGCTGCCTGCAGGTCTCTGGCTAAGGCTGCCCAGTGCCCATGACAGCAGCGGTAACAAATTGTTCCTCCCTCACACTGACAGGATAGGTTGGCCCAAGCCCAGGATGATTAAATTGCCCTTCGAGCCACCGCTGTGTGGACCAGACCTCGGTTCCAGCCGGCCCTCCCCCCTTCAAAGCCATGAGTAGCAAACATTTGATTGAGTCAGGGTGGCCACTTGTCCCTGTTTCCTCACGCCTGCTCAGCTTTGGAACACAAAGGCCTGATCCTGAGGGAAGCTGCCGGCTCACACGCTAGCCTGTTTGGGAGGCTGTGTCACGTCCCGTAAATTACGAGCCTGTACGTCCTGCCCTGGCCTGCGTTCCCGCGGTCCTTGCCTTCATTCTCCAATTTGGGCTCCTGGTCATCTGGTGCTGTTGTGCAAACTTTGGTGTTTTTTGGAACTGGCTCCCTCTTTTGGGGGTCCTGGGGTGCTGGTAGCTGCGGACACCAAAGCCTGGAGGAGCTCCGTCACTGTATCTGGTCACCCACGTCGGTCACCTCGAAGGCTGGATGAGGGAGCTGGTTGGTGGCAAGTGTGGTGAGGAGCTACAGATGTTCTCTGCATCTGATTTGCATCGTTATTTCCATCCAGTTGCAAAAATGCACTGGGCTCCGGAAACCAGAGTTTCCTGGTGTGAATCAGATGGAACCAGGACTGTGTGGAAGGTGGTAGGTTTTCCAGTGCAGGCCTATGGAGTGTACTTGGGTGGAAAGTCACGTCAGGCCCATCAACGGCAAGATGGAGAGGCCGCCAAAAGCAGAGGCCGAAATAGCGGAGGGGGTCCCCCCCATCCCGCCTTACTCAAACCCACCAGCTCCTGCCAGACCTTTCCCTCCCTCGCTCTGCCTCTCCTCTTTCTCTTCTTCGTTTTTCTTTCTCTCTCCAAGTTTTGTTTTGCTCCAGGGACTCCTCAGCTGGCTTGCAGGGCTGCAGTTGGCTTGATAATCTTGGAGTTGCTGGGTCTTTTTTTGGAGTGCGGGAGAGTTGCAGAGAAAGCTGGTCTCCTCCAAGGATTTCTCCTCTCTGGGAAGCCACAGGAAACATGCCTCTCTGTTCCACCCGGAGGCAATATAATCCAGGTGTTTCTTCTACAAGGAGGAGAAACTGGCTCCTAACTCAAGTTTTATTCAGGGTGTTTTTGGAAATGTTGAATTTGTTGAAGATATTTGTGCTTATTCCGGTTTTGAAGTCAGATTTCATCTCTTTCTCACTTGGGCTGTAGGTAGCTCTCGTCGCACACTGAACTGAGTTCATTCTCTACTGGAGAATGATGAATTAGGAGCCTGGTGATGGACTGACACCGTTCTGCAGAGCACAGCTCGGCCTTTTGCTGGTGCTCAGAGTGGCAGGGCGATTTTAGGAGATGGCTAAAACACATAGCAATGGAAACAGGTGCTGCTGCCACCGTAACTCCAGGAAGGGCTCGGCCCAGCTTGGCAGCGATGGCGTGTCTTTTCCAGCTCCAGAGACTGGAGCCCCCGCGGTGCTGACAGAGGTCAGGTTCTGGAAATATCAAGGACCATGATCTCTCAGGCACCAGCCCGAGACACCTCATACATTTCATGTTCGGATGCAGGAGCGCACCTGGCAGACCACAGCTTTCTGCCTTCCAGCAGGGAGAGCTGATGGTTTCTTGCACAGATGTTCTATAAATACTCGCTCTTATGTGCCTGAAAGCTTTCTGGCAGCCGGGAGAGTGATACCTTCCCGGCCCAGCACTCCGAGGCGGGAGGACTCAGCAAGGTAAATATGGGAAGCCCCTAGCCCAGCTCCTGGTGGGGAGCAGACGTGCTTCATCGTCAGCCTTCCTTCCTCCGTTCCAACCAGCTCCTCTTCATTCCTACCTTACCCCCTCCAGGGAAGTTACCAGAACCTGTGTTTACTTTCCCATTATGTGTATATGTAGAAGGGAAGACGTTCTACTCTTTGATGACTGGTAGGACTTCTCTCTGAGGGAGCTTCCCTGTTAAGTCGTATAAGTAATACTGGGGCCACTAATCCTTGTCTTCCACTCCCCCTCCCCCACATCAACTTGCCATCTCACTTACTGTTCCAACCTCTATCTTGGGGCGAGACATCTGTTTAATATTTTCCTTCTTTGGAACCAGACGAGGCAGGGCTGGCCAGGTGGAGTTGGCAGGGAGTTGGTGAGCACCTCAACATTGCCTAACAAGGCAAGACATTGGCAGAACCCAGGCCAGGAACCACAGGCATTTGGCTACTTTGCTGCGGGAGGGCAGGCTGCTGGTGAAAGGTGAGGATGTTGTGGGGGGAGCAGGGTTCAGCCCTAGACTGTGTTTCCCAGGGCAGGGCCAGCCCTCGGGTGAGGCAACGCTTACCTCGCTATCAAGGTAAGTAATGTTTTAGTGCAATATTAAACTAATCAAATTTAATATGAAAAAAATCCACAGTGAGTTAAGTATCAAAATATTGAGGTGACAGTAATACTGATCTTGTCTGTCTTAGTCAACGTGGGCCGCCACAACAGAGTACAGATTGGGCGGCTTAAACAACAGACATTTATTTCTGTCAGCTTGGGAGGCTGAAAGTCCAATATTAAGGTCCAGCAGAGTCAGTTTCTGGTGAGAGCTCTTTTCCTGGCTTGCAGATAGCTGCTCTCATATGGTGGAAAGAGAGGGAGAGAGACAGAGACAGAGAGCATGCACACCAGTGAGAGAGTGCACTCTGGTGTCCCTTCCTAAAAGGGCACTAATCCCATTATGAGGGCCCCATCCTCATGACCTCCTTTAGCTCTAATTATTTCTCCAAGTCCCATTTCCAAATACCATCACATTGGGGGTTAAAGCTTTAGCATACAAATTGTAGGGGGACACAAACATTCAGTCCGTAACACTGTCTTTATTTAATAGTTTGGTATTTTGTTCATCACTGAGTTTTGTATTAATTTTTATTTTTAAAAATATTGCATTAAAATATTATGTATTTTGATTACTGAAGTTTTCGGTGCTGCCTTCAATGTTGCCTTACTCACCTCATCCTTGTCCTGGCCCTGCTCTAGGGAAACTCCAACTCCTGGATCTGGGGAAGGGGCACTGAGTCAAGGCATCACCCTGAGCTAAAGGTCGATCACTCATTGGATTGGTCCAATGCTGACCAAATTCTTCATTTCCTTTTTCTTCCTTGATTAGTGCCAAGGGGAAGGTTGCATTTTCAACACTTAATTATTTCTATTGTTCCACAGGACTTTCATTTCATCCAATACTGCAATAATTAGTTAAATATAATGTTCCATAATCAAATCTAATTTTTTAAAGATTTTATTTATTTATTTGAGAGAAAGAGAGCATGAGTGGGGGTTGTAGAGGGAGAGGGACAAGCAGACTCCCTGCTGATCAGGGAGCCCAATGCAGAGCTGGATCCCAGGACCCTGAGTTCAGGACCTGAGCCAAAGGCAGAGGCTTAACCAACTGAGCCACCCAGGTGCCCCAGTCAAATCTAATTTTAAAAATTTCTCATATGAATGGAGGTAGTGAGGAACCAGAGAACCCATTCTTGAATCTTTAGCTTTATTAGGCAAACCTTTGCTGTAACTTCTGTAATTTTGGTATGTCTGCAGCTTTAATCTAATTTTAAAGACTATCAGTGTCTTTTTAGCTCTCAGATAATGTGACTTTTTCCAAAGTCTTTTTGATCGTTTCTCCAAATTAAATATTTTTAACTTTTGATTTTGATACAATATCAAATTTACAGGAATGTTATAGGAACTATACAAAAGATTTCTGTCCGTATACCCTTTACTCAGTTTCACTGATTGTTTATATTTTGCCTCATTTGTTTTCTCTTTCTCTCTTTGTGTATACATGCACACACACATATATGTATGAACACACACATGAGCACACACATGTATGAACACACGTATGGACACACATATATGAACACATAATACATACAAGCACATGCATACACATACATGTACGTATGTATATATATATACGCACATGCATACATATAAATATATAATTGTTTTCTGAAACACTTGTTAGTAAATTGGAGACCTCGTCGTTGATATAATCTGTTATATAACCCACAGTCCATATTCAATTTTCACCATTTGTCCTAATGTTCGTTACAGCTATTCCTTTTTCCTTGGATCTAATCCAAGATCATGCATCACATTTGGTTGTCAAATTCCTTTAATCTCCTTTAATCTGGAACAGTTCCTCAGCCTTTCCTTGTCTTTCTTGACCTTGTTAGTTTTTGAAGAGCACAGTTATTTTATAGCCTGTTCCTAAATTTGGTTTGTCTGATGTTTTCTCATGTTTAGATTCAGGTTATGCATCTTTGACAGGAATACCACAGGGTGATGTATCCTCGGTTTACCATCTCAAAAGCCCATGATAGTGGTTTATCCCAATTTTGGTGATGTTGACTTCCTTTTTTTTTTTTTTTTTGAGAAGACATCACCCAGCTGCTTTTTTTTCTCTCCTGTTTTTTTTTCTCCCACTTGTATTGAGATTTCATTGACATATAACATTGTGTACATTTTAGGTGTACAATGTGATAATTTGATATATGACTATATTGTGAAATAATTGCCACAATAGGGTTAGTTGCACCATCTTGGTGATAGTCCCTTCGGTCACTTGGTTAAGGTAGCACCAGATAGTTCTCTCCACCGTAAAGTTAGTTTGTTCTCCTTTGAAATTAATAATTTATAGAGAGTTATTTTGAGACTGTGTGTTTTGTTCCTAATCAAACTTTCACCCACTTGTTTAAGCATCCATTGATGATTGTTTTCCGTTTTCATTTAGTTCACAGTATTAAAAAAATTCTCCTGAGATTTCTTCTTTGATTTATGTGTTGTTTGGAAGTGTGTTGTTTACTTCCCAAGGATTTGGGGATTTTCCAGCTCTCTTTCTGTTATTGATTTTTAGTTTAGTCCCATTGTGGTGTGTGAGCAGACACTGTCGGGGGAGGGGAGTATTCTGGAGTGCCCTGTGATGGGGGCACAGGTGAGCCTGTGTTCTTGGACCATGAACTTCACCAGTTCCTCTCGGGTTCCTCCTCCCTCCCACGTGGTTGGGACAGGATGGCTGGAGTGGGGCCAGAGCTGGGTAGTTCCCTTCCCCAGGTAGGTTAGGCTCTGGAAAATAGTTTCTTCTGAGGGCGGGCCTTGTTGAGAAGAGAATGTTGTGGCATATTTCAGAATGGTTCCTTGTTTGCTCCCCAGACTGGAAACACGAGGGGATTTTTCTCTGCTAGTTGCTATGAAGAGCTCCTTGTAGAGCTCCTGGAGGTAAAAGTCACCCAAGTGTGGGAGCCCCCTAGGACCGAGTCCCCCTGGAGTTTCTAACTCTCATACTTGTCCAGATTGAGCCTCTAGCAATTTGTCAATTATAATCAGGTTTTCTGACCCCTGGCACCATTCCTGCAGGGGTTTGTGCTCATGGGTTTCTGCTCCAGTAAGTTATGAGTCTCAGTATCTGCCTGTCTCTTCAGTTCTGGGGACGGGGAGTAGTTTACCCTGTGACCTCATTTCTCTGACACATCCAAGTTTGTTCAGGTTTTTAGTTGTTGTTAAGATGGAGTGATGACTTCTAAGCTCCTTACATGCTGGAACCAGAAACGGGAAGTCCATTGATGATGATATATATATATATATATGTATATTTTAAAGATTTATTTATTTATTTATTTGACAGAGACAGAGAGTGCACAGACAGGCAGAGTGGCAGGCAGAGGGAGAGGGAGAAGCAGGCTCCCCTCTGAGCAGGGAGCCCAACGTGGGGCTCGATCCCAGGACCCTGAGATCATGACCTGAGCCAAAGGCAGCCGCTTAACCGACTGAGCCACCCAGGCGCCCCGAAGATGATGATATTTTTATCTCTATCATTCCTTCTGCATTTATTAGTTGACCTTCTAGTGCAAGGAAGAGCTTTTCTTTTTTATTAGTTAATTAAGTAAAATATTTATGTATTTATGCATTTATTTAAATGGACTCATGGACTTACAGGTTCCTATATCATTTAATGGATTATAACCTGTTCTTATTTATTTTGATACTCAGATCACTCCTGACTTGGCCAGTGGAAGTCTTTTCCAATTAGCTCTTGTATGCTTTGACATGTTCCCAGTTTTCTTTGAGCACTTTCTTACTTTCTGATGCAACAAGATGTTCCAGGCTTGTCTTGCACTTTTCCTGCCCCAGCCCTAGAACAATATAATTAAATTGTAATACATTAACTACTTTCTTTTTTGGAGAGGTTATTCTAGCTGAAGATAGAGTTTGGATTCCATGTTATTTGTTATGTTCATTGTACTACACACCATATTGTGTATGTGACGTCATCAACATTTCCAATGAAAAGGTGTGATCAGTTAGTCTTTGAATCCATTGTTCTGCTTTGGTTTAGCATTTCAGGTCTGGGTATAATTTGCACAGGTGCACTGATGTATCATTTTGATTTAGGTAATTGCTTTATTTGAGTGTGTTTGTTAAGAACTGCGATTAAAACCCCCCAGTTAACTCAATGTATCTAGTGACGGTTGGTTCTGTGCTTAGTCCTTGTTAGATTCTCTAGAGCATAAAATATGGTTCTTGCTCCCAAATAGTTTATATTCTAGTAGGGAAGGGAAGAAGAGCCTACATTAAGCCATGGCAAATGCCACATGAAGGTGTATAAATCATCACTGCATTATCTGGGTGCCAACAGTAAGTCTGTACCAACTCTTATGGATGAGATTGGAGAAGGCAAGCAAGACCCCACAGCTCATAACCATTAGGACAGGAAGTCTTTGTAGACGTAGGATGAACTCTGCACATTTGCCTTGCCTAGAAAGATGAACTGTTTCATAGATGACCTTTTAAACCTGGGCTATAAATCTCAGTGGGACGCACATAGGGAAGAGTGGGCAGCTGTAACTAAGTCTTGGGTCTCACTGAATTTCCACACAGAAGCATTCCTTGGAACCTAGAGCAGGGTAATGGAGTTAAAGTAGGAAAGCACGACCTTATGACATTCTCTGCCTTTATTCAACTCCCGATTATCCTAGAGCAGGGAGCTCTGAGTCTTTGTAAAATTGCTCTTGTGAGTGATGTTGCTAGACTCTTGCAGAAAGGATTTACCTAGCAGAAAAGCATGCCAAGGTTTTTTTCAGGCCCAATAATTTTATATCTCCATTCTGTCTACACTCTAGGTTGTAAATGCCTTGCGGGCAGGGCCCTGCATTATCCGTATTGGCATCTCCCATTGTATGTGCATAGGAGTTATTCATTGATTGACTTTTTCTGAAACAACTGCAACTGCCTTGGGATGTGTGACATGGGAGATACAGAGATGAGATTTGTTGAGTTGTGTAAATTTAAAGCTTTTTAGTGTGTGTGTGTTAGGTTAGCCTTGTGACCCTGGAGTGGCTCTAGGCTTTCCCTTGTAGAAGCAAAATCACTATAGCAGTTCCAGACCTCACTTCTCCTAAAAAAAATTTTTTTTTTTTTACCACATCGTTCCTTATTTAAAAAGCGGATGGCCTTTTAAAAGAAAGGGGCTCCTATATATTGAAAAGTCTCTTTTAAATAAAAATAAAACTATGACCTTGATGATCTTCAGTGTTGAACTATAGGTGAACTTAGAACAAGAGGGGCCTTCCTGGCAATCCTAAGATGAAAGCATGTAGATGACTCCTTTGCTACCATGAAGATGGATCCTGGAGAGATGGTTTACATTCTTTATGCTCCCTTCTTGGGCCTTACTCTTGGGTCCAGTGAAGCCTGAAGCTTGGTATCTTATAATTCTTCCAGCCAAGGAGGCACTTGGGATTCTGCCTTCTAAGGGGTAGGGGTAGGTTCTGGTAGAACTCCAAGGCTCTACTGAATAAGGAACTATCAAATCATGCAGCACTCACAGCTGGGATGCCCATGTGCATCAACTTTGGAAACCAGCAGTTGGATAAAGGAAATCCCCCAACCTGAAATGAATATCGGCTTGAGTTATTAAGCCCAGAAATATTTCCTGTCTTTGAGATTTGCTGGTAGGCCATGCTTGCCTTAAGTGAAAGGGTCAGATTTTCCCGTAAGCACTTGAGCTCTCTTGCTATTTTGGGTAATCACCTCTCCACACACATATGCTTAATCAGGAGCTGGAGCATAGGGAGTTTCACCGACTTTGTCCTGTGCTGCATTAGGATCCCTTCCTTGGCCAAGTGAGGGCTCTTGATGAGTTTGCCCCCTTCTGTGATCATGTTATAGGGCTTTTGATTAGACATTGTTGTTTGTAATACATCCCCATGTTAACAGGCATTCCTCCAAGTGACGACAAGATCTGGCTTGCAGTGGATGATGGCTCTCCCCTGGGATCTCCTGGGGACAGGCTGGTGCTTTTAGAACTGCCGTGTGCCTTGATCTTAATTTATCTGTTGTATTCAATATCATTGGAAGCTGGGAAAAGGCCAAATACCTGACCTCTGTTCCAGGGCTGTGGTATTGCACCCACTCCAAGCTTCCTTTGATCCTGGCTTTGGCAAGCCAAGTAGGGGAACGTCTTGGTCCCCAAAGGTTCATCTGACTGTGTCCATTTGTGACATTTAGTCTTCAAGTTACAGTTTGATTTGATTGCAGGTTGGAGAAAAAGAAGGCTTTGACAGTCTGCTAGAAAGTAGCTGATTAGACTGAGGCTTTTCCAAGTGTCCACATGAAGATTAGTATTCCCCCCAGTCATTGCCTAGCTGTCATCATGTGACAACTCTTGAGGGATAAGACATTGGGCTTTGTTTGGGCTTCCTGGTTATGAGACTTGGAAAGGTGGGCAAAGCCGTTATAGCCTACTGTGTTCATATTAGGGCCACTCCCAGTCCAAATACAGACCACTCCTTGGCCTTTTTAATTTTAGAGTGTTTGCTTAGAATGAATTTAAATTTGCTAAAATAATGTCTTCCTTTGAAGGGGGCAAGAAAATATTCACCAATTTTTATTGAAAAAATTTCATGGAGACAATTGTTGACTTACTTGAGCATGAAGGCCAATAGGAAAGAAAAAAAGAAAGAACAACTTGAAACAGCCTTGTGTGTAAAATATTAGTGCTGAGTTAGGAAGACATGGGTTTCAGGCAATTCCCATATGTGTAACATCATACATATTACGGGCACACGGCTTTTCTCATGCATCTTCTGTTCCCATCTGAAGTCTTATTGTGTGAACTAGGAAATAATGAAACTGCATTTTAAAATGTGTTTTATAATTAGAAGCAGGGGGCTTGATGAATTTTGTCACAAAATCAAGTCTTCAAGAGAACAGTCTCAGTCTTAAAGAGAACAAGCTGGAAACCAGTCACTGGCAATGTGGAAAAATGACAGGACTGGGTTTATAAACTTAAAAAAAAAAAAAAATGAGATGCCTCCTTTTCTTCCAACCTCCTTTTGGCGCTGCTTTCTCTGTTTCTCTACTGCTCTAAGATGCTTGAGCTGAGGGTGGATCTAAATAGCTGGGGGTTGTACCATTCCTTAAATTGCTAAGAGCCTTTTCCTGGTGGTGTCCTGTGCTTGGTGTTCTGAGACAAAGAATTTCAGGTAAAGAAAGTTCTTGATTTCTGTTTTCTGTGGGCTCTAGAGCAGGTTCTTGGGCAAGAAAAAAGTCTTTGTCAGCCTTCCCAGAGCCAAACAGTAACTATGATCCTGTCTATGGAGCCTCTTTTGGCTAGCCCAGCTGGGAAGTTCAGCCATACTTCATGTGGGCACCCAGTCTGGACATTTGTAGGTGTTCAGGGCTATGTTCAGGGCTGCCAGGGAGACAGAGGGGTTCAACAGCTGGCACTGCTGGTTGGCTCCAGGATTGTGACAAGGCTTATAAAAAGAGAGTGCCGAACAAGTTTGCCTCTCTGTAAGGGCCCATCTGAGATCTGAGAGTCTTCATTTCAGCCAGAAGACCTGGTTGGTTTTAAGCACAGAGGAACTGTGCTCCTGGTAGTACACTTACATGATCTGTCACCGCAGCCCTACGTTCCTAGGAGCTGAAGGCACTGCTCGAGAGTCCCATTCAGATATCTGACACTGCTAGGGACGGGCTCCTCTCCCATGTGCAGCAGGGATGGCCCTAGTAGGGGCTGTAGGTCTGGAGAAGCAGCAAGGCCCATGTAGGGATAGGAAGCATTGACATCAAGCTGGTGACCTTTGGAGTGTGTGGTGCAAATTGGCAGGGATGGGAGCAGGAAGCAGTTTTGGCCCAGGCCAATGGTGACCTTCAGGCTCCCCCCCTGGGATCAGGAACAATGGGGTGTTGCAACCAAGGCCATGAGGTGGAGCAGAGAATGGCACCTGTGGTTGCAGCAGGTGAATTTTAATGACTGCCAAGGAGAGCTCAAGAGCCATTTGGAGACCCTGCCAGCCAAAGGGGGAGGACCAGGGCCTGGGATTCCACAGATCTCCTGCCCCAGGCTTGGAGCCAATGACTGGTATTCTTGTTACTCAAAACTCCTCCAGTGGCCTTTCTTCAGCTGGGAGAAGGAGGAGTGGCCCAGGTTACTCCTATTTCTTAGCAGAGAGACCTCCCTGATTCTTATTCTGGGGGACTGCATGTGAGCAGTGTGTGGGACTCCACTAAAGTCAATGTAGGGGTCTACAAAGACCTTAGAATGCCAAGTCAAGCAGGGACAGCATCTCCTACAGTGGAGACATAAACTCCCTCCCCATGATTTTGTTATCCTCTGACAGCTGGAATTTGGACATTTCTAGCCTTTGGGTGAGAAGATTCATTTCTCCACTGTCAAGGAAATTTATTCCAAGCTAGGTGTTTTATGACATTAGGGATATAGTTTTTTTTCCTAGTCATTTGCTTTCTGGAATATTCCAATTCTTATTGTATATAGCTAGATGACATCTGAACAGTGTAATGATTTTATCTGTTCTTAAAAATTTACATTTGCTATAGTATGAACATTGCTCACGGGTGCTACTTTTTTGGGTGGCATAAATGCTCGCACTCATTCAGACCACCCCTGTGACATGCTGGGCTTTCCTGTTTTGACTGCCTCATTTGGCAAAGACCCAAGGTCACACATGCTGATGTTGAGAATGACCCACCTGGTCCTCCAGTGAGAAATATGGCATACACCGTGCTTTCATACCAGCAAGTGTTGAGAAATTGAAGCTGTCCTTTCTTACTCTTTTTGGTGTTAAATAGTGTTTGAACTCCGTGTGGTATTCTGATTAAAGCTTACCTGTCAGAGGGTGAAGGGCAGGCTCGTAGTTATCAAGATATGATTATCAGATATTCTTCTAAAAAACAAAACAGTAGCAGCAGAACCACAGCAGAGGCTGTGTGGCTCAGGCCCAGGCCACTTAAACAGGCTTCTCTGGGGAGGCCTCAGGCCTGGCTCTATATGTGGAGTTTGCTTTGAGGGAAGGTGCTTATGTATCTTCTGCAGAAACTGGCAGATTCTTCAATGGTCCAACACGGCTCTGGCCTCCTTAAACTCTGTTTAAGGCCAAAAACGAGACCACGTCATGTGGGCTTCTGCCCCCAGGATGCATGCAGTGAGAGGTTCTCTGCATGCTAGTGTGTCTTGGCTCTGCATTGGGCAGCTTCGTCTTGGGTCCTTTATCCTCAATCCTTTTTTGTCGCCTCCCAGTGGAGAACAAGTCAGGTGTGGTCTTGCCTGAAGGAGCTGCAGAGGAATCTGTCCTTCACCAGCCCCATATGCCCAGCCCCCAAGGCTGCATGACTGTTACAGCCGGGGGGTAGGTACTTTCTGTTTCTGTCCTTTAAAGTTTTTTTTGACGTTGTGCCACTTTTTCCTTTACCCTCCTTACCGACTCCTGACAGTTGGACCATTTGGCCAGAATGTGCCAAATTAAAAGTTAAGTATTTTATTGTGTACTTATGCTAAAGGATGGTTTTTCAACCCAGATATTAGGATGTTATCTTTTATCTGTATATTTTAAATGGAAATTTATTTCAAGAGCCACAGAATGGAATATTTGAAATTAGGACTGTCTTAGAGAATCTGGGCTGGGGGGTTGCTACAACCATAGGGCATAGAAAAGAAGTTTAAGATTTTGCCTTGAGGTTGTTTGGAGATTTTGTGAAACTCACTGTGATATACGGAGAGGCCTGAACTGTTTCAGTTTCAAAGCATCTGTGTGTTCCTCGGGGTCCTGGCAATCTAGACCACCTTGCCCCGCTGAACCAGTGCTCCCTGAGAGGCAGAAAAAGTAGCAGCTGCTTCTGTTGCCTTCAGCCTCAAAGGCCGAGGCCAAGGACCTCGCTGCTAGGTGCCTGCCAAGGCCTTTTGGCTTTCTTGAATGACTTGATCACACACTGATGTTTCAAGGCTGGGTGCTCCCCCGCTGGAGCCCTGAGAAATGCTTGCGTGGCATCCCTAGAGAAGGAAACTTAACTTGAAAGAAGCTCCCACAAAGTAAATCACCAGGACCGAATGGTTTTCATCCAAGAGCTGGGGAAGGAAATGAAGTGTGAAATAGCACAGATACTGATGAAGACATTAGTTCTCCATTAAAACCACAACTGTGTCAGAGCAGAGGACGTTTGCTAACACGAGGACCTTATCACTAGAGGAGAGAGATTCGTGGCCTATCTGCTGCCTTCAGAAAACCTGGTCTGCTTGGAAATAGTGGCACAAAATACAAACAATAGCACGTTCGCCTTTATTCCCGTAAAGCAGGTAAGAGGGACAGTGTGCTGATGCGTGCATGATAGCATTTTAGTAGAAGCCTTGGAACAAATATAATAGTGAATATGTCACACGTAGACTGCTATCCCCTACTTCTGTGCCCTTGGCAGACATCGCTCATCAATCTGGTGCTCTTCCTTTTGAGCTTGGATTGGGCCTCATACGCCTCAGTTTTGTGCTCCTGACTGCCACCATCAAATGACCAGAGTTGACATATGTGTTAAAACTCATTTTCTCTCCTCGCTTAAGGGGATGCATTTTTCGTGGACCACAATGGTTTGTAATTAAATTATAAATAATGACGAGAAGGAAGTCTTTCACAGGTAGTTTAGTTTAAGATAAGAGCAGGACAAGAAACATGTCACATCCTTTCTTCTAAAGGCTGAGTTAGCGGAACATCCATCTCCACAGAAAAATAGTTTTGTGAGAACTGAATCCAGTTGCGTAATCCCAACTCGAATCATAGGAGGGTCTTTCTGGAGGGAAGAGATGTCACTTCCTCTCTGGCAACAAGCAGCATGCTCTGGAAAGTTCTTTTGAGGAATGAGAATCAGCAGCAGCCTCTTTCGTTACGCATTTCCTCGCAGAGTTTGTAAGCATTGTTGAATCCCGCCACAATAGTGAGTCAGTGGGGCAAAGAAGTGAGGCACACTTTAAGAGAAGAACTACACTGAAGTCCAGAGAGAAGAGAGACAGGAATGTTAGACCCTGGAGAAGCTGAGTCACTTTATGGAAAAGTTGCAGTTTCACTGGGACTGTCTTTCATTTCACACTAAGGGAGCAGAAGGCCAGTTCTGCTGCAGGTCTGCGAATCCCATGGGCCTATCCACAAAACATTTTGCCATTGGAATGAACAAAGCCTCCTGTCACTGCAAATGACAAAGCAGTTTGGCTATAATAACTGTCCTACAGCCTAGGGATCTCCATATGAAGGGGTTTGTGGTGGAACAGATCTCCTGGAGTATATAATGTAATCTGATCATTTAAAGACAACTATCTGCCTGTCCCCATTAGGGGATGGGCTATTTTTCTTGACCAGTGAAGAGACGCTACCCACTTTGGTTAACAGAGAATCAGAATATAGTAAAAGGCACACATAGCATGGGAGAGCCTCTAATCCTGATAGTTCAGGATCTTGTCATGCCGCAAGGTCATCACGGGGGCGATGGCCAGGTGTTGTAGCTCAGGGGCCCTGGCGGCAATGATATGGTGGGATCCATTGGTCAGTAGACCTGGGCGCTAGTCCCCACCCCGCAATTAGGTACCCTGAGACCTTGCTCAGATCTAGCAGAACCATAGGTCATGGGATGAGATGCTGGGGAGGGCATTGTGTCTAGATCTTTGCCTCAAGGAGCTAGGGATTTTAAAGCGAGGCAGTAGTTGCTCAGCAAGAGTAAGTCAAGTGCACAACGTGGGGGAGTGAGAAGAGAGAGTGCGGGCTCCCAGCCAGCAGACCTCATGTCACCACTTGCTTCTGAGCCTCAGTTTCCTGTCTTTAATGGGCGTGGACCCATCAGGGTGAGTTTAGCACGGTGTTCCGAGCACAGGGAGAAATCTCTGCGGGTTAAACGATGAAATGTAGTACTGATTACTTATATTTTGAAGGCACATTGTAGTTGATAAAGTGCTTTCATCGGCATGATTTCACCCTGCCGAGGACTCATCGAGTGGGGTAAGCCGTGGGATTCCTTATCCACTTTCTACAGATGCCTCAGCTGACACTCAGCGGGATGCAGTGGCTTCCTCGAGGTCATATCAAGGTCAGAACCAGGGCTCAAACTCCTGCCTTCTGGTTCTGAACCCAGGGTTCCTTTCACCACAGAACGATAGATAATGGAGAGTTTATTCTATTTATCATTCACCTTTGTGACAGTGGAGTCTTCTGCGTCACAGCACGGTAAAAATAGACTGTGAGGGCAAGGAGGTTCTCAGTAGCAAACAAACTGAGCTCACCAAAATGTTCTCGTGGGCAGGCTCGGTTGCCGTGGCCTTTAGGAAAGCCTTGGCAGTCCTGCAGCGGGCAATGTCACCTACTGGCTGTGCCCAGCCTTCCCTGAGGAGCTGCCTCTTGCAGGCACTGCCCTGGAGGACACAGGGCGGGGGTGGGGTTGGGGGGTAGGGCCTGAGAGGAGGGTTTCTTCTGAGGTATGGGAACCACCAACCTGGAGCCCGTCCCTGGTGAGGGGGCCAGACTGTTTGTCCCACAGTAGCAAGCTTACTGTGGTTTTGGCACACAGAAGGAGAAACGGCCTGGTGAGCCTGGGCTTCCTTTGCCAACTGAGGATTTTCTGAGAGGCAGGGGTAAGGAGAGCGATGGAGTATGAATGAGTAAAAGCAGCAAGGCTGAAGAAAAAGCCCCATTTTCGTTCACTTAAAGATAGTTTTTAATTCCCCCTACCTCTCCAAACGATTAAAAAAAAACATTTATACATACATGTATATGTGGTTAAAATACAGATAAATGAGGAATTAGGAACCATACAGAGAAAGTTTAACACTGGCAGAGAAACACAACCACTTTGACTTTATAAGGGAGACAACACATTTTTGTGAGGATGCACCACGAGTATTCTGTGTCGTATTTTGAATATTTTTCTTGTTGAAAATATCTGGCGAAGGGAAAATGCTTTACATTACAGCAGAAGAACTTAGAAATTAGCCATTTTCCCCACTTGGAGGAAGTCTTTCAAACCAGTAGTCCTCATCCTTTTAAAGTCATGGATTGCTTTGAGAATCCCATAAATACCATACATTCTCTTCCCCGAGAAATGCAAGCCCTTACAAATTTAACTTATGACTTTAGGTCATATAAACCCCCAAAGCCCATCCACTGACGTTAGGTTAATAACTCTTCATTGAAAAAATTCAAAATTAATATTTTATGAAACAGTTTTTCCCTTACAAAAAGATTGACTGCATGCAATTGAGATGGTTATAATTAAAATGTAGGTATACATCCAGCGTCACACAAAATATTCTGATTTCTGTGAAGTGCCGTAGCCTATAACATTTGTATTTTATATCACTAGTCACTGCACATTCACTTATATGTATATATTTTTTTAAGTAAGCTCTTCGCTCAACGTGGGGCTCGAACTCACGACCCTGAGATCAAGAGTCACATGCTCCACCGACTGAGCCAGCCAGGGGCCCCCACATTCACTTATAATTTTATCTTACCTTTTTATTGGTTCTTTTAAAGATGCTGTGTAGTGTCTACTCCATTGTAATTTCTATCTGATAACATGTGATATTTGGCATAATAAGGAAAATCAGCCTTCACTGTTAAATCAGTTTTGATTACACATAGAATATGGTATATAAAATAATATTTTGGGGCGTCTGGGTGGCTCAGTTGGTTAAGCGACTGCCTTCAGCACAGATTATGATCCTGGAGTCCCAGGATCGAGTCCCGCATCGGGCTCCCTGCTCGGCAGGGAGTCTGCTTCTCCCTCTGACCCTCCCCCCTCTCATGTGCTCTCTCTCTCTCTCTCATTCTCTCTCTCAAATAAATAAAATCTTTAAAATAAAAAAAAAATAATATTTTAATATATACAACAGCCCACATGCCATCAATAAGATCTCATCCTTCAGACTTGTGAATTCTGGGAAAAAATTACTTCCACATGTTCCTAAAACTACTTAAGATTTTTGACTGGTTGGTGGTCTATTGATTCTAAATATCTGACCTGTCAAAACGCCATCTTTAAATTCCAGTGATGCATAGAGGCTCGGAATTAGCCAGGGCTGAATTTATTACAGAACAAAGGGAGGTGATGATTAACACACCCATCTGAGCAATAGGGGGGGCAAATAATCCTTGAATGGATTAGATGCCATGATCCTAAAACCACATTCTCTGAGTGTTGAGTCCTTGCCCAGAAATGGGGAGAGACCAAACACTGATGCCTTTTAAATGACAGGCTATCTCCATGGGACTCTGGTCAGGGACACTGATTGAGGGTCAGTGGGGAAGAAGCCTTTCTTTCCCTTATGCTCTAGCAGAGTTGAGGACTAGACCCACTCCATGTGCAGTAACCCTCAAAACAGACAGCCCACCCAATTAGTGTTATACAATTATCAGTCTGCCTGTCTGGGTGGAGATTACATTCAAGTGTAAATAAAAAAGGTTTTTGTTTTTTTGTTTTTTTTTAAACCAGTAACCAGGAATAACTCACATTTTTTTTTTTTTTTTTTTTTGGACTCCGGTAAGCTACTTTCAAGATGGGCATAGAGTCTGCCAAGAAGATGAAGTGAAATATTATGTACTGTCCCCCAAGAAGTTAAGAGTCCTAGGCAGGCTCTCTCTGTTCACTGGCAATATCTGGTAGATTCTGTCCACTGCCAGGATATAATTCTAGGGAAATTTATGTTTGTAAGAATAGTCCATGGACAGACCGTTAAACCCATTTTCTGATAGATTTTCCCATGATTCTCTCTTTCCTCTAACATGTCTTATAAGCTTTATAAAAAGTCTGGATTTTTACAATAGCTTGATATGATAGCATTGATGGAGATTGAGTCTTCGAGAGAGGCCTGTAGCAGATGGGGACCCTCCTGAGAAGGAAACATAAAGTCCTTTTGACCCCCCCCCATTCTCTGGAGTGAATCACAAGCCCAGGTGGTCAGGAAATCTCCTGTCACCTTGAGATGGGTCAGGACACCGTGCCATGTCCGAAGCTTCTAAATACAGTTCAGGCTGGGTCATCATGACAGATGCCGAACTGGCACCATGATGGGGACTGAAGTGGGAACTCTGACAGTGCTTAAATGCCACGGCCCCTGGCCTCCGAGTCTTCCTGGGCCAGGCCAGGGAGAGGCAGTGCAGAGCCTTATGGGGAGGAGGGGAGGAGCAACTTTGGCAAGGAAATCCTGCTGCCTCAGTGACACCACCGCTCGTTTGGAGAGCAACAGACACCCAGCAACAACCCACCAGCTATTTTAGAAGCTGTCAGGGTCTGAATTGCTGACACACTTGGAGGACACTGTCTCTTCAAGAGTCATTCTGACCAAGGTAGGTAGGCCTGGGGGAACACAGAGGCATGCTGTAGCCAAGGTGTTGGCAGAGAAACGAGTGGAGTTAAGTGATCTAGGCAGGATTACTCAGGGAGGCAGGAATGGAGTTAGGAATAACATGTTGACTTTGGGATTCCCAAGTCAGCCTTTACGCAGAGGACAGTGTTAGGTAATCCTTTGCCTTGCCCCACCCTCTTCTTGGCCATCACCAAAAATCTGCCCTAAGGTGAGCATCCTTTGACAACTCATTCTCTTCTGGGGAGGGCTTTAGAGGGAAGAAAGAAGACCAGAGAAGACAGGAGGGGGGCTTTTCCTGGAGGGTTCTGGGGACTTGGGATGTGAGGATGGGATTCCAAGTTCGGTAAGCATGTCCAGCTGGGGTCAGTGAATTGTAAATTTAAAGACACTGCCATGAATATGATTAATCCAGGGCGTGCATTTCACTCTCAATGCTTGCCCTATACCCCAAAACTGGATTCTGTTCCCTTATCAAAGCGTTTGGCTTTAGGATTTCTGAAGGAAGTATGGCACAGTGGATGAATTCAAGCTTTGGAGCAAGACCCAGGTCCTTTGCTTCTCTGTGGTACTTCTGGGTGGGTGGCACTGGGCAGGTCACCTTGGCTAAGTCTCAGCGATAGGGTTATAATGAACAACTCTCAGACCTCATCCCCATTCTCCCTGGGAGACTCCCTTAAGCTGCCTCCTCAGTGTGTATTTTCCTTAGTCTGAGCCAGAGGGTGAGTGCTTTGACAAGGGTGTCAATTTGGAGTCAGGCTGCGGCCTCCCAACTCTTTCCTGTGTCCCCCTTTTTCATGGAACAGTGCCCTTGGACTGCTTCTCCAGCCAAGGCTGACCAAAGTCAAGGTTCGACTTTGTTTCCCCAGCCCCATTTCCTTACTGAAGGTCCAACATACATCTTTGCCCAGTGGTATTCCCTGTTGTCTCTTCTTTCAGATTTCAGCCATTGTCGACTAGGGGAGCATCACGTAGGCAGGCCCACACAAAAGGAGGCTTTCTTAGCTGACATTTTCACTATTTCTTTGCTTTCCTTCCTTCTACCTTTCCACCATTTCTTCTAACACCATTCAGTTTTGATGATTTCTGCTCCAGGCCCTGAATTATTTTCTCACCATGTGATCTTTTCCTGTTCTACATTTTACATTTTTTTTATTAGAATTTTCTTTATTAGGAATTCTTTACATCTTCTTTTCTCTATTTGAAAGAACACAAACCTTCTTTCTCTCTCTCAGATATGCACAGGGAAGTGATTGGGAAAAGATCTAACCCTTGTGGTCACTCCCCTTTCCACATGATGGAAGGAACTAGCATTTAATATACTCCTGCTGTGTGCCAGGGGCTTTACTGAGAGTTATTGGCATCTCTATTTTAGATGAGGATATTGGCCTAGAAAGGTTAAGTTGCTTGCTCAAAGTCATACCTCTGGGTCTGTGTAATTCTAAAGAAGGACTGTGCATTATCCCCTTCCTGGATGCATCTCTGAAAACCCTGCTTTACTGTAGACAGCACAGACCCTAGCTGAATGGGGATGTGGAGGGGGGCAGGAATCACTGTTTCTGAAGGAGAGGGCTTGCGTGCCCTCCTTCTTCTCCCTCAGCATCACTAGCTCTAGCGGTTAAAGACCTTACTCTTTCCCCCTTTTTTATCCTCATGACCACTGGCACCTTCTCCTCTTGAGCTGCCGTGGAAGAGAAATAATATCTGAGAATTTTCCAGATGCTTGGCTGGGAGCGCTACTCACAGAAGTGATTGAATTCACTGAACTCATTTGGAGCCTGTGAAAAACTTCAGGTCAGACCTTGCCAATCAGCTTAACACAGCTCACAGTCGTGGAAGGAAAAGTGGGTAGGATTCCAATAATTTAGGTTATATGTGGAGGTGACCCTCTTGGGATTTCACTGGGAACATGGCATTCAATGAAGATACCTCATTACCAGAGGTATATTGGTCTCTGGAAGAAGATCAGAAAGAAGGTGAATAGCATTCAAGATTCTTCATCTGGCTTCAGTCTACACTCCCGCGGCTTCAGTCTACACTCATCTGGCTTCAGTCTACACTTTGGTCACATCTCTTCTCCTTCCTTGCTAAACAGACAACATTTCATTCATTCATTTATTCATCAAAACCAACATTTAATTGAGTGCATAGTAGGTGCCAGGCACTGTCCCAGGTGCTGAGGATATAAGAGGACTAATGCAGATGTGTTTCTGAATTACTTGCTGTTCTCTAAACCTGTCTGGTAGACTTTACTGCCATACCTCTGCCATAAAGTTCCCCTTTCCTGGAAGATCCTTCTCCTTTCCCCCATTTCTGCCTTTTTATTGCAGACATCTCTTCACTAGGCCCAGAAAAGACCACTGGGCTGGAAGAGATTCTTCTTATCTCTAAACTTCCATATCATTTTGTTGCTATTTCTCTTAGAAGAACATGAAAATTAGCGTTTATCTATCCCTTTTACTGTTGATAAGGTATTCACATAAACATACATACATGCTGTGTTAGTGATTCACACAGTAGGTACTAATGATATCCTCATTTTACAAATGATAAAACTAAGGCTTCAAGAGGTTAAGTGACTTGTTCAAGATTCGACAGTTGGAAAGGAAGAGGTAAACTTTAGAACTTGGTCTTTTGAATTCCAAATTCCAGTCCCCAGTGTGCTATGTGCCATGTTGGATTTTGACTATTCTATTTTTATTAGATTATTTATTGACCTATCCTGTCTCCTAAGTGATTTTGTAAGTTCCTGAGAGCATAGATCATATCTTGTTCACTGTTGTGCCCCTCATAGTCCCTAGCACATTGCTAGGTCTAAGTGAGTTCATCAGTAATTATTTGCTGAATAAATAAATGATTTATCAAATGAATGGATTTAGATTATTGGAGAGGTTGTTACATAGTTGCCAGCCATGTAGCTCTCTTATAGTCCTTAAACAGGATGGCTGTCTATGTTTGGCATGATACATTGGGTTTTAAACTTAGTGTAGCTGGTGGTCTCTTGCATATAATTTGAAGGGAATTTCATGTTCCTGGTTTTACTCAAATGTCTATTCTACTTACATGTTTGAGACTGCCATCTCCAAGGGCACTGTCTCTGGAAGTTAAATTATACTTATTGCTTGAAAATTGGCTGTTTACTTCTTCCCCTTTAGTGTATTAGCATGAATTTGTTTATTTATTGGTGCTCAGTGAGAATATCCTAACAAGGTATAAGGCAAGTTCTTCTAGGGCCCTTGGGAGAAGGGCTCCTTCTCACTTCATGGAAATTAAAGACACTATGGCAGATGACTGATGGTGCTATAACAGTGGCCGGAGTGGTAGTGGGAGGTTAGAAGTCGTTGTGGTTGCAAAGAGCAAACAAGCACTGGCTTGGGGATGAACTAATGTGTCACTTTACCCAGAAAATATGCCAAGAGCCTCAAGGAGGGGCCTGTGTTGACAGCTGCTGGCTTAAGACTGACTGGTAAATCTTGAAGACCACCCAGTCAATTAGGATCAACTTTTGGAGGACCTCTGGTGTAAGAGGTATTTAGATCGAATATTGCCATGTGGCTTGTGACCAATTTTTTATGATTCTATTTATGCATTTTCTGTGCTTTCCATCAGGAATATTTTCTGAACTGAAAGTCAATCTCAAAAATTTTAATTTTATAGGAAGAATGAAATAAAATATTTGGAATTAGGACTGTTCTAGGAAACCCAAGACCCATATTTGTCTTTATTTTTTCTTGGTCTTCCTGATTAACTTTATCATTGGCATGTAATCTTACATGTTAATTTGATATTTTATTGTTTATAAATGTTTTCACATACATTGTTGTCAGATGAATTCTCCTCAAATATAGATATCCATTTAAGACTATCAAAAACTCTTGGGCCATGAACTGTGACCTGAGTTAAGCCTAAATAAACCA
The DNA here is from genome assembly GCF_002201575.2 of Neomonachus schauinslandi. Taxonomy (NCBI): domain Eukaryota; kingdom Metazoa; phylum Chordata; class Mammalia; order Carnivora; family Phocidae; genus Neomonachus; species Neomonachus schauinslandi. The sequence continues at coordinate 99,046,746 of NC_058406.1, read as the reverse complement.
AATTCTGTGTAAGTAGGAACTACCTCAGCTGCCTTTTCTTATCTTTCAATGGTGTCATTACACATTTCTCTAAGTCCAAACATTTTCTGAGTACCTTCTAATGTTGTTTTGCTTATGGTCTAGGCTAGAGTGAAAGAGTGGCTTGACATTGACGGTGATCTTCAGTGACCTGTCACTTTTAGATGTTTTACCCAAGGGAGACTGGGGACAGGAAGTGAGATAGTACAAAAGGTGTTGTTTGTTTTTTGTTTTTTTTTTTTTGGTACTTGTGCTTACTTATTAAATAATATTAAGTTGCTGAAGATATCTCAAATATTCCTGAACACAACTGCCCAGCTACTGAGAAAGTAAAATTCCTGTCTGACTTTGGCTTGAATTTTCTCCTCTCCCCAAAGAACTGACAATGTCTTAGTCTCCATAGAGCTGTCTTCTGCCTGAACTGCCTGAATGTTAGCTCTGCATTTCCAAGTTCACTGTGGGAAGCACCCAGCTCTGCAGGTCTCGTTCTGAAAATGGGGAAATAGTGTATAGTGGAAAGAACATCAACTCTAGCGTCAGGAGGACTCAAATCCCACTATGACTAGTTATATAATGTGAGGAAGCCTCTCAGTCTCACCAAGCCCCAGTTTCCTCCTTTATAAAATGGCAACAGTAGTGCCTACTTCATAGGGTTTTCTGTGAAAAATGCATGAGATAATGTATATGGAATATCTAGTGTAGTGCTCATAACTGCTCTTCCTTTTTGCTTCCACTTGCAAAGTATGCTGGAGCGTTAGAGGCTGAACCTTTCATGACACTGAGCCTTTGTTTGATCAACAAGAAGTATATATAAAAATTACTGCTGCCACTTCTTTGCAAAGCCTCTTTAAAAGGCTGAGTTCTCAGGGATGACTTTGGGTCCTTGCATCTGGTTCTGTGTATCACTGAGAGAGATGCTGGTTGTCAGATGGAGAGTGCTTTAGGCAGCTGAGAGATACGTGCTTTTGGTCTCCTTAATTGGCTTATTGGCATGGGAATTGCAGGCTTCAGGTTACCTCCCCCCTTTTCCCAAATAGAACTTGGAGGGCATGGAGAGCTCAGAGACCTCATTCCATCACTAAAGTCATGTAACAGGCTTGTTGAGTGTTTGCTATCATCATAATTTTACTTTAATCCAACCTGGGTTATAGTTCATTCCCTTGAAGCTCTGGACTGGGTATCAAATTTGGGCTCAGTCCGTCCTCAGGTCAGTGCCAAGTGCTCTGCTTCTGCCATATTTAGAATTAGTCTATGAAAAGTTTCATCACCAGATTTTGCTAAGCTACCTGATAAAATCTGACATCCCAGAACCAATTTCCACTGCAGAAATCCTCTAGAAATAGGAGTTTACTTGAGCCTGGTACAGAGAGTGCTGCCTGGGTTATAAGCTTCTGATGTCTGCCCTGGTGTGAATGGGAGCCCTTAGATGGCTGTGGGAGTCTTGGTTTTGGAGACTTCAGGACTTAAGAAATAGACCACGGAGTAGCTGCCCCACTCATATCAGATAGGAAGTACCACTCAATATAGTTATGTTCCAGTTATTGGTAGAAAAAAAAGGATTGTTTGATTATCATCTGGGTTGTGTCTTTCGCCTTTGTTTCAAACTGTTTTCTGCCTTAGAGTAAAATATGATAGCTGAAGTCCAGGCTTATGGAAGTGGCACTGTACATCTAATTCAGAAAATCCTGCATCTCTTATCTGACTATAGTAGTATTCTATGACCCATCTCCCACAATGAAACCAGGCTATTGTACATCATTCATATAGAAGATGTGACAAAGCATTAGATTCAGCTTGTGGAATTCATAGTTTAGAAGGGAAGACAGAACTATCATCACTTCCACTTAAAAAAAACCTTTGGTATAAAGAAAACCAAGTGTAAACTCCATATTATGACAGCCAAGTTCTTCCTGGAATATAAACTCCATGTGGCCAGAGATTTTTTTTCCCCTGATGTCTCAAGGATCTAGAAGAGTGACTGGCACGTAGTAAATGTTAAATAAATAGTCATTTAGTTGAGTTTGAGTTGAACCTGACTTTCCACCTTTATCTCTTATCTCACCTCCCCTGTTCCCTTATGTATTTTAAGCTATGGCCATATCAGTGTGCTTGTAATTCTCTAAAAATGGCAAGTCCTTACTGATGCTATTCCCACTACCTTTAGTTCCATTCCCATAAATTCTTTGTTTGCTCATATTGAACTTGTATTTCAAGTCCATCCTCAAATGTCACCTTGTGAAGTCTTCTTGATCCCAAATCACTGGCTTGCTTGTTCTTCAAAGCTCCTTAATACTTTGCTCCCATATCTATTGGAACACCTATCATAGCCAGTCTTCTTTAATAGTTTGTGTGTCCTTTCCCATGAAATTGGATTGTGAGCTCCTTCGGAGCAAGAACCTATTTTATCTGTCTTGGTCTATTACTAATCTATATCTATACAAAGCAGAAATGTTTGGTGAAATAGAAGTGGAATTAAATATAGTCTCACATGCCTGTAATCCTCAGGAGGTAGAGCTGATGTAATCTGGATTTTGGTGTCAATAATATATAAAATGGAGGTAATAATGATAGCTCTTAGATTTGTTTTATTAAATAATGTTATATATATATAACATTTATATATATATATATATAAGGTCTTAGCAGAGCATCAGATACTTAGTAGGTGTTCAATAGATGTTGACCATTAACCCTTTGGTTGGGATAGTTCTTGTGGGCTTATATTCATCTCACAGTCCAAAGTCACTAGCATTGTTATCAACAGAATCATTAATTTATATTTTATCATAAAGCTATAAATACAATTTTCTGTGCAAGAAGGTATCTTCCCCCAGTCCCTAATAGTAAAGATAAGGAAATAGTAATAGATATGCTAAGGAAATAGTTAAGATACGGAAACTGAGGCTCTGTGAAATGAAGTGACTCTCCAACACCCCACTCATGGTGAAGAGCAGAGCCCCAGGCGTAAATGTTCTCTGTTCACTGTAGTAATGAATTACTCCTCAAAATTATTAGTTAAGTGGAGATGAAAATTGCCTGGAAGACTGTGAAATCTGTTTTAACAGTGTCTGGTTTTGATATTAAGTCAAAATACATATAAATTAGGCATTTTCTGTGCATGCCAACCAACTCAACTTATCATGGTTGAGTTGCTGTTGTTAGAATTGGTGGTCTTTAAGCTGCACTACTAATCCATCCAGTAAACATTAGACTTAAAGGGACTTTAGAGCACCTCTAATTAAATGTGCATATGCTGTGCTAAAATGATTAAGGAAAATGAGGGCCAGAATAGTTATGTGACTTGGCCAGGACCAAACATATTAAGCCATTTCATTTGTAAGGATGGTTACAATAGTTGAGAGTTATTACAGATTGCTGGCTCTTTTGGCCGGGGTTGAACCTGATATGATCTTGGGAGAGACCTGATCATTGGGTCAGGAGACAGAAGACCTACCTTCTAGGCCATGTTGTTTTTAATTTTCTTAGTCTCAATTTCCTCATCTATATAATGGACCTAAAAATATGCTGCTTCTACCTCATCAAATGGAAAGATAAATTAAATAGTGTGTAAAATGTAAAAGAAGAAACTATTTTCTTATTGCTATTATTTTGCATAAATTGAGAATTGAACTTGCTGTTAAGCTAAACTCAACTTTCTATGGGAACTTAGTGTTACTGTGTCCATTTTATCAACACGAAATAGGTCAGAGATAGAAAACAAGTAACACTATTAGCTGATGGTTAGAATCTCTTGTTGGGATTTTTTTGGATGGTAATAGATATGTTGGTTTGACTATATGAGTCAGACGATGTTCTCCAGTGACTTGTAACTGGATCCGTGCAAGTTCGCAAAGTTTTCTTTAACTTCCTTAGTTATATATAACTTTATCATTTATGTTCCTGATTTGCTAAAATTTCCCTTGTTCAAATGCTGTCCACAAGAGACATCTGACAGCCAAGAAGTCTTTCCAGGTCATTCAAATGAGTTCCTAACGGTTAGTTTTTTGAAGGCAGGAAGTCACAGATTGCCAAGAAAAAAGAAAAAAACTTGAAAACACAGAGGTGTTTTCTGATATTCAAGGGACTGGTTGATTTCTGAATGGACGGACCCATTTGATTGAAATAACCTGTTCTGCATTTCTTATATTAATGACATAGTTAACTGGATTATGCATTCTGATTAATAGCTAAAATAAATGATCTGGTTAACCTAAATATTTTATCTAACTATGATTTACAAACGCATTTTACAAAGGATTCAATTTTATTTTTACCTAAGGTGTTGATCTTAACCCTATTTTAAGGATATTATAAGGTAGCTTAATTTATGTTATTGAAAATGTGGGCTGGTGCCTGTATTCTTTATGTAGAAGTCACTGGGGCTCTATTTTGTGAGGGAATGAGAATCCAGGAGCAGAGAGTACTTCCAGGGGAACAAATAACTGTGTCTGAAAATCCTCTTCATGGACAAATGCTGCCTATATCTCCACGTCTTGTACGCTTCTTTTCTAGTAAGCATGAGTTCGCCAGGACTGTTCCAGTCCTCTCAGATCCCTCTCTTTGCTGGATTCCTGTGAGACGTGCAAAGGCAATATGTAGTGGTGTGGGAAACTGTGTGGTAGCATTTGTCTTGGTCTCTATTTGTGAATGCACTCAGCTTCCATTTGTATTGTAAATTCCTTTAGGTGGAGCCTCGCTCTGTACTTCGGTATTTCTCAGCATCTAGCACAGTGCTGGGCACATAGTAAGCACCCAATAAACACATAATTAATCAGCACTAACTGGGAAAGTTCTCAAGGTCTGGGATTCTGTTTCAAATTATCTACAATGGTACCTCATATAGGGCCACATGCTGACAGGTGCTTATTGATTGATTTGATTGAAACTATAAACAGAATACCCGCTGATTTCTTTAACTTCTATGATAACGTGAATCTGAGCCCCCAGTCTTTTTCCTCATTTAACTTGTCTTGCCCAAGCAGTTTTAATTTGATGCTTCTAATTGAGGTTTCCTGGGTTATCACTGAAAGTTTCATTAGAAAGTATGCATCGACACTCTTCAAGTCCTTAGAGGTGGAAGAGATTATAAAAGTTTTCAGCTCAGTCCTTCTAAATGCATGATAAGGAAATAGGTCCATTATAGTTAAGTGACCTGTCCAAGTGATTCATTATTAAATGGACTAATAGTCCATTTAACGTCACACTTTGAGCTCCCATTTTATTTCAGATGACACGGTGAGTTAAGAGTAGAGTCTGGTTTCCTAATTCTCCAGCCATAGTCACCATTCTAATCCCAACCCAGTTTGGCCACCATTAAAAAGTTACCACTTAGCATAGTGATATCTTTCCCTTCCCTCCCTCTTCCTAAACACTCATTGGAGAAATCGTATGTGCCAAATTTCCAACTTTTTCATAACTGCAGCACATTATGGTAAGTGGATTTCACATCACTTTGCTCCCAAAGGTAGGACAAGACTATTTTTTAAAACTCTTGCTTTGAGAAGTTTTCGAAAAGTTCACAATACTTGTGATAAGTGAGGAGCTCTTGGCATATCACAGAAACAATGGGATTTGGGAATCATGTCTCCGAGGATCAGAATTACTGTGTTTGGCAGAGTGTGTGATAGTGATATAATGGCTCTGCAGCAGAAAGGCATATAGAATCAGGCCAGGATGGAGATTTGTCACTCAGAAGCATCAGCTCTCATCTTAGATAAGCAGCTCCACTTTTCTGTGCTTGAAGGAGACCGAAGTTAGTCCCTGTTTAGCTCCAAGTCTAAAATTATATGCTTAGACACGTAAAACCTATATATATACATATGTACATATGTGTGTATATATATATATATATATTTGTGTGTGTGAAGATGGTGACTGGACTAGTGATCGTGGATAAACTAGATTTGGGGCAGAGACTTGCCTGTCATTTCGGAGCTTGGTTCAGTTCTGCAGTACCCTGAATATCTTCAGAAGTGAAGGGTGGGGAACTGGGGAGGAGAGAAATGTCACTGTGCTCCCTGTGGGCACTGGCAGCGTTGTGGAAGACTTGCCGGCAATGCTGCCTGGGTTTGAGAGAGGAACACATCAGGGCTAGGAGGAAGGAAAGGGAAGGTCTTGTGGGATGGGTTTTCACAGGCCTAGAAACCTGCTGCAGTTAAGTGAGCATGGCAGCAATACATATTCGTCTATGTATTTATTTAACAGGGGAAGCAATCAGAATCCTAGATGTCAGGGGAGGGTTGCAGAAATAGGTTCTCAGGCTTAGCTTGCAGTATCATTTGACCTAAGGAGATTGTATCAGCTAATCTGAGTTTGGAAAATCTTAGGAGATAAGATTCTTGGCATTGGGCCTCTAAGAGTAAAAAGCTTTGAAAATTACAGTAAATTCCCTGGTAAATCTGACTCCAGCCTTCTCTATCACTCTGCATGCGCCTCCCCCCCCCAAACACCTTCATGAGTACAGAAGACACAGGAAGAAAGGACCATCTGGCACAGCACGCCAGCTTTTTATTTGGTTGCTCTCAATCCTACCTTCCTGTTTGGATCACCCCTCCCCTCTGCTCATACTTCAGAAACCAATCAAGGTGTCTCCTGAACTCATTTATTCCCTTTGTTTCAACCGCCTTCTTGGGTAACTTTTTCCATATGCTTACATCCTTGCCTTACAACAGACATTTTTTTTTTTTCTTTTTTCATCCAAAATGGTCTGATTGGACTCTTAGGAAAAGCCATTTACTCAAATACATGACAAAGTGCTTCTAAAGATCCCAAACAACTTTTCATTACTTTTGATGACCAAGATATATAAATAGAGGAAAAATTGCTTTGTTTAAAAATTACTGGCTGATGGGCAATGATGCTGAGTAGTAGGACATTAAAGAATATATTATTATTAGCACTGAACCCCCCCAACACCCAGCCCCCAGTGAAATTGTCTAGATTTGGAGCTGTGGTCTGTAATTATTATTATTTTTTAAAATTTGGCACTTACTTTATTGTTCCTGTTTGGCTTCTTCCCTTCACCGTGGTGACATTAGTACTCCTAATACTGCCTGTTGTGGACCAGTTTTCTTCAGCTGTTGCTAAAATGCCAGATGTCATGTTGGAAATGCAAAACCTGAAAGATGGTCGTAAATCACAAAAACAAACCATAAAAAAAATAATAAAATACCCTGAATGCTGTGCTCTGGAGCTTCCCAGCTTTAAGTCTCCTTTTGTTCACTACTCTCCCTACTCCACCATGCCCCTCACCCAGCCTCCCATCTTTTAGGTCAGTGAGGGGTGGGGGCAGTTCGGCAGTTTCTCACCTAAGACTTGATTGTTTATTTTGCAGATTCTGAGCAAAGCACGGGTTCAGACTCTGAGGTGCTCACTGAGCGGACTTCCTGCTCCTTTGACACTCACGCTGACCTGGGCCCTGGTGCTGCAGGCCCTGTGCCTGCTGCCATGTCTTCCATGGAAGAGATTCAGGTAGAGCTGCAATGTGCTGACCTCTGGAAGAGGTTCCATGACATTGGAACTGAGATGATCATCACCAAAGCAGGCAGGTAAGGACAGGTTCCTTTGAATGGCCAGATTCCAAGAATGGAGAACAAAAGTAGGAGCTATTACATACATTTTTTTCACTTACTTGTGGTAGGTAGCATTGGTTATGCCAAAGCAGCCTGTGCTCACAAAAACATGAGGTCAAAATGAACCTGAAATCTTATTCATTTTATTTCTCCTTTGGAACCTTCTTCCTTCTCGAAGTTTTGGTGGTGAATAAGATCATTAAAAGGCTTCTTAGGAGGAGCAACTCTGAAGGGGAATTATTTCCAATACCATCTCTTTTTTGTTGCTTGGGTTTCAGTCGACTTCTGTTCTACATTTTGAGATGTTATGGCTTAGAAGGAAACAGCAATTCAAGGAAAAAGTTTTTATCCAGTTTCTTATTTTGGGTTTTCACTCAGTACTGTGGATTTTGTGCATTCCGGTCATTTTCATCTCCGATATCATTCCGTCGTTCCCTGCACTTCAGTGAATTCAGTTCACCCAAACACCTTTTTTCACAGCTCTCCTGTGACCTCATTTCATGATTTGTTCTGCAGTGTTTTAATTTCCACATCTCTGCCTTCACAAATTCACTTGATACCTGGATATACCCAGATATTCCCAGTACAAACATATACAGTTTGTTCTTTAGTCATATCCCTTTGTTTAGGTTAAGATCCATTATTCATTGTTTCTTTATTGGATTGCCTCAGCCTTTGCTGTTGTTCCATGTAACTCTTCAAGTAATTCTGGAACAACTCAAAAACATACAAAGAAAGCTTTCTCTGCTCTGACTTTTCTTCACCTCCTCCCGATTCCTCAAGTCTGTTTCTTCCTTTTCACTTCATTTTCCTTCCTTTGTAGTGTCCTTTCCAATTTTAATCTCAATTTTCATTTTCTCAGTTACATTAGTTTTGTATGACTCTCTGTTCCTTTTTCCTGCTCAGATTTTAGTCACCATCTACTTCTTCTCACTCCCCAAACTGTAATCCTGTTGATTCAGAACTACTGCAGTCTGCAGAGCCCTCAATCTTTGAATGTACCAACGTATCTGTAGAATCAGCACCATGGACAGAGGTGCTTGTAGGGATTAATGGGTTTGGAAGACACAAGAATTGGCCTAAATTTAACCATAAAATTAAAACCAAACGCATCTCACTTTGTGAATATGAAAGATTAATTTTTCCCTAGGGTGTTATGACTTCACTTGATATTCTGTGCTAAAATACTGGCAAAAAGAAAAAGCAACTTTTGGTAAGTTTTTAAGAAGACAATTCAAATGCAGTCATAGAATTTTATTTTTTATTTAGTTATATATATTTTCAAAGATTTTGTTTATTTATTTGACAGAGAGAGACACAGTGAGAGAGGGAACACAAGCAGGGGGAGTGGGAAAGGGAGAAGCAGGCTTCCTGCGGAGTAGGGAGCCTGATGGGGGCTCAATCCTGGCGCCCTGGGATCATGACCTGAGCTGAAGGCAGACGCTTAATGACTGAGCCACCCAGGCGCCCCAGTCATGGAATTTTAAAGCAGGAGGGCACTTTAGAGATTATATAGTCTCTTTTCTTTGTTTTATAGGTGATAAGGTTAAATAACTTTTCCAAAGTCACACATCTCATTCATTTAGGACTTGGATATAGGTAAGAAACTGCTAGCTTCTCCACTCAAGGTCATATGAGTGTGCTAGACAAAACAGGTATTGAATTTAAAAACATCTAACTCTTTTTCTTGGAGTCATAAAGAGAAGACATTAATCTCTTGCAGTGTAACACAGCCTCTGTAGATGGCTGAGAGGAACCACATTATCTTACCTCAGATAGCAAGTGAGAGGACTTTCTCTCCATCCCTGGCAAGGTCTTCTCCAACCATTTATAAATACAAGGCAATCATAAGTCATTGTTATTAAGAAGGTAATTACTGGTTTAAATGTAAATGTATATAGATCAACTTTCCCAAGTTTTTGGAGAGAATTAGTGTGGATCAAAGTGCCTAACCTATAGTTAATGCTAGATTTAGTCATTATGAGAAGTCCACCACTGGGTTTCATTAGCTCACCATAAGACCAAAATATAAGGCTTTCTAATTAAACTTGTGAGGCTAGAGGTAGTAAATCCAGAACAATGTATCAATAGAAGCTTCTGAAGAGTCATAAAGTAGGAAAGAAGGAATGGTTGTGTATTATTCTTTGTAAATATTTAAGAATTAGCCATCATTCCGGGCGCCTGGGTGGCTCAGTTGGTTAAGCGACTGCCTTCAGCTCAGGTCATGATCCTGGAGTCCCGGGATCGAGTCCCGCATCGGGCTCCCTGCTCGGCAGGGAGTCTGCTTCTCCCTCTGACCCTCCTCCCTCTCATGGTCTCTGTCTCTCATTCTCTCTCTCTCAAAATAAATAAATAAAATCTTTAAAAAAAAAAGCATTAGCCATCATTCCTATTAAAGGTCTGTGGTCCCTCTTATGCCTTCTCCCCAATATGATTATGATGTCATTGACCTACTACCACAGGACATTTGCATTTTGAGTTGCTTCTGGTGAGCAGTGCAGTATGTGACTAGAACAGAAAGCCCCTCATGTAAACAACTAGGGCATGTAAGCAAGATGGCTGTCTGGGGTCAGGGTATGGTCTATGGCCATGAAATGGAGCAAAGCCAATTAGGCTGTATGCGGATCAAGCCTGTGACCTTGACCTCATTAGCACCGTGCTCTGCCCAGCTCAACTAACTGGCCCCAGATGGTTAAGCTTAATGCAGCATTTTGTGTACAAGTACCCTAGAGCACATTCAGGCAATCCAAATTTTTGAACTGAGCACTTTTTATGTCTGACTCCTAAGTAAATGACATACAGAAGAGTTTGATGTTTTTCTTCTTTCTTATGGTTAAAGAAGAATGGAGAATTTTATTCTAGACCCTTGAAACTCAATACTCTTCTGGGCTGCTCCCTCTCCTCCTCTTCAATTATGAGAGTAGTTGTAAAGTGCCATATCCTGACCTCGCTTGCTTTGGCAAGTTTAACAAGCCATTGTGGTAGAAAGAAGGTATTGCCCAGAGGCCACTAGAATTCATTTGTTATTTGCTCCAGATTCCACAGGGTCCTCCTTCTGACACACATGTTGACAGCCTGAGAACTTGCAGAAATTTTTCTACAGTTTTATGCATTAAAAAACCCTCAGCTTTGTTGGCCCTTTGTTTGGGGACTGGTAGCCTCTTCCTTTTTTCTTCTTTTTTTAGAGATTACTTTTAAATAGACTCAATCAATCAAAAAATATTTCATTATCACCTACAATCAACTGTGATAAGCTACTTGAGTAATAAAAGCATTAAGTTATTCAAGTATGTTAAGTGTAAGTATTTTCAAGAATGTTATAGTCTGATAGGAAATGTATGTGTGGATACATACACATTATCTATCTGCTTATCTATCTAATCACATTAAATATTAATAATAGAAATCAGGGTATGGTATGAACTCTTGGAGTGTATGAGTCATCAAATAGGTCAATCTAAGTTAAGAAATGGTGCTATTTCAGCAATGAGTCCTCAGCATATTTTATAGTAATAATTTCCAAAGTGTAAAAAAAGCAGCCAATTTGGGAATTAGAGGAATTGGACTTTGGTGTGTTTAGCGTTCTTCATAAGAGGAGATTCTCTAAGCTTTTATTCCTGCTACTTCTCTCCCTCTGACTGTTGAGCTTACTGCCTATTCCCCTTCATAGGAGGATGTTTCCTGCCATGAGAGTGAAAATCACTGGCCTGGACCCACACCAGCAGTATTACATAGCAATGGACATTGTGCCTGTGGACAATAAAAGATACAGGTAATGATGATGACTCTGGGGTGTGGAATTGTTGACATCACCAGCATTCCAAGACAGTTCTTTAAATCATTAGATGAAGCATTTTCACAGTGCACTGTACAATGCACTATAGGGAACAAGAATGGAGGATATGCCAATAACCTGTAGCAAAGCACCATGCAGGAAGTAGTCACTCGTGGTTGGAAATCAGGACTTAGTAATGATTTTGTCTGGAATCCTCCCTGTGTCTCTGGAGAGAACGGGACTGTATAGTGTCTGCCAGGGTTACAAAAATCAAATGAATATTAGGTCTAAAATTAATTCAGTTAACATTGAAAGTGATTAACATATTGAATGATTTGGTTTATGAAATACTAAATGAGTTGAGATGATTTATTTTGGAGAGGTGGAGGAGAAGTGGACCAGTGCAGTATATTCAATCATATGTCTGATGGATTATCCTGTGGATGATGGAGGGGAAGAAGAGGAGAATTGGGTAAGATTTCAAGAACAACATTTAGTAAAGGAGAATTATTGTTTATCAATATGGGTTGTGAGCGAGTTTGTTAAGTAACTTTCCTTCAAAGTCATTACAGTCCAACACGATGTCTTTGTTTCTTGGATGGCTTACACATAGTTCTTGCCAGACACAAACTGTGCCTTAATCAATCTCTTGAGATGTCAATCAGGTCAGTGAATCATGGCTCATTTTTGAAATGTTTGAGAACTTGGCTCCAAACCTATGAAGTAGGAGGGGAGAGATGAATGAATGGGAAAGACCAGCCTAGTATGGTAGAGGGAGAGAGCTGCCCAAGAGAGAAGTTATCTGGATGCAGGACTTAGCACAGGAGATGTTTCCAATCTGTTTTAGAGGATCTTGTGATTTGGACTGAGTGCCTCTGTTTGCTAGCATCCAGGTCCTGTGTGGTCCTTTATAAGTGAGAAGCAGGGAGGTGCCAAATCCGTAGAGAACTCTCTTCAGAAGTACAGGGCAATTGGCAAACTGGAAAACTGACCTCCTTTGCTACTAAACAACATCTCACTTCCAGTGCCTTTGTGGGAAAATAATGTCGATGATGATGATATTCAAAACTGGATTCATCAAAGAAACACTAAAACACTAACTGGGAAGACTTGGTGGTGTTTCTGGGAATGGTTGCACTGAGGCAAAAACCCTCCATTTTCATAGAAATGCCTCAAAATTCAGATTCTCAGCAAAGAAATGGTTAATAAGTAAGAGGCTTGGAGGGTCTCTGCACATGGCTGTGTTTTATAGGACAATATGGAAGATGTTTTTAATAAGGAACCAAATCCTGAACAAGTGGCCAACGGATTATATGGTTTGAATTTGAAAGGTGAAAGGTTGCAGTAAAATACCTTTTCCATAGCTAGACACATGGGCTCAGGATGCCTGTGTGCACACAGGGGTGGAAGGCAAGGAGAGGGAAAAGAAAGAAAAAGGACTGTGAGAATGTTTTCCTTGTGAGGGCTGTAGCTTTGATCATTAACCACAACCCTTTGCTGCCCTCCCCCAACCCACCTCTTTCTCCATTTTCATCTCTATTTTGATTGTCCCTGGTTCTCTACCCTACTCCTTTTCTCTGTTGTATTCTCTGTTTAATCCCTACTATTTTCCATCTTGTCATCTCTCTGTCTCTCCCGTCTCCTGTCTCTACTGGCTTTCTTGGGCCTCTCTTCCCTCTCTGTATCTGTCTCTGATTTCGCCTCTCTCCCTCTCCACCTCAGATATGTGTACCACAGCTCCAAGTGGATGGTGGCTGGCAACGCGGACTCCCCTGTGCCCCCAAGAGTTTATATACACCCTGATTCTCTAGCTTCTGGAGATACTTGGATGAGACAGGTGGTCAGTTTCGACAAACTCAAGCTGACCAACAATGAGTTGGATGATCAAGGACATGTGAGTCAAAGAATCCCATCCATCTCCCTCTTCCTCCCTTTTGGCTCTAGAGCTGATTAGCCCTAGGCTTTTTCAAACAGGTAAAATAAGAAGCTCTATGCCATTTGGAGTCATTTTAAGTAACTAGGCATACAAGTTCCTTTTTTTCTTCCCATGAAATTTCATTTATTACAAATCTAACATTTAGCAAACGTCTGCTGTGCATCAGATTGTGTTTATCAGACAAGAGTTCTCATGTTCTGGGAACCCACAGTCTAGTCAGGGGTTAGTTTGAAGACAGAAACACAGGACAAGTTTAAAAACGGTGAAAGAAGTCACAAAAGTCAGTGGAATAACTCACAGGGCAATAAACTCAGAGAAACAATTAAGTGACAGTTTGGGCTGATTTGTTGAGAAATTCATGCATTTTTAAGAGAAGAATAGGTTTTAAGACTTTCCAGGTATAATTAGAGCACTTGATGTTATTAATTTATCTTTAGTGGCAAGACATACATAGAACTTTCACTGAATGCGAGGGTCCAGATTGGGTGCTATAGGAAGATTGAAGAACTAAAACCATGGGTCTTATCTTTAAGGGAATGACATTTTTTGAAGGAAGGGAGAATGCACATATACATTCACTCTCATAGTGAGTGGTCATAAATTTGGTAACAAAGTGCAAATGACAGCTTACAGAATTTAAAGACAGCATGAGCCCGTGATGAAACTTTGAAGCAGGAAGGAGCAACTGTCCCATAGCAGAGGTTCTGAGACATTACAGCAGAGTGTTGTTTTCTGGTGTTGGGACAGTTGTTCAGTATTGTTCAGTTAAGGCAAGCATACTGCATCCACCACCCATGATTGGGATACTTTGCTGTATGGGTCCATGTAATGCTATCCAGTCACTTAGTCCTTCCTGCCATAGGCAAGTACACTGGCTTCCAGTTTCTTATACATCTCCCCCCACCCAACTCCCATCTGTGTTTTTCCTATAATGCTTCTATCCTATGGTTATATTTGCATGAGAGCTTGAAAAGATGTAAGGACCTTTGAGCCACTCTGGCATAATGTGGCCCCTTCTCATTTCAGATCATTCTGCACTCTATGCACAAATACCAGCCTCGAGTTCACGTGATCCGCAAGGATTTCAGCAGTGACCTTTCGCCCACCAAACCTGTCCCTGTTGGGGATGGAGTGAAAACATTCAACTTCCCTGAGACTGTGTTTACCACAGTCACAGCCTACCAGAACCAGCAGGTAAGAGGCTGCCTTTGAGAGGCTCCTGCTGTATCTGCTGTTCAAGGAGCTTATTCATGCCTTTGGTAAGAAATACTTAGTCCTTCTACATGACACCGAAGAACTGGAATGAGAGATGCCAGGCTTGCTGTGCAAACACCATGTTGGTGATGACAAGGCCGTGATGCCTAGTAGCAGCTGGTATAATCTAGATTTAGATCAAAGACAAAATCTTTGACCAGGAGGACCGAATCTCCTAAGTCATTTTCATGTCTCTCTGTACTTGTACCCGTGTTCATGGTCTCTCCTGCATCTTGGCAAATGTTCCTCATCATTTGCAATTCCTTTGCAAGTACCGAGGTTTGATTCATTCCTTCCCTCTTCTCTGCAATTTTCCGTGTATCCCTGCAGCGGCTACATCAAAGTCATCAAGCCTCTCAAACCCCGTTGAAGACCCACTGCTTCCATTTACACTATCAGACTAAATTTACCTCTGTGTGATCACCAGCCACACCCTAACATCTGTGTTTTTATGTCAGCAATATGTTCATTTATTCCATAAATGTTTGAGATCTTGAGAACTTACAATAGTCTAACCTTAGTAGAGAAATTGAGCAGATTAGGACTTATTTCTCCATAAGCAAAGAAGAATTTTAGGTGAGTGAAAGACATGTAAATACATAATGATAAAGCAGTGAAATAATTTAATGACAGAGATGTGGACAGGGTGTTCTTGCGTCTGGGGAATGAAGGAAGTTTTCCTGGAGGAGCTAATGCTTTCTCTGATGATGAGACACACATAAGAATTGGCCAGATTGGGGCACCTGGGTGGCTCAGTCAGTTAAGCATCTGCCTTCAGCTCAGGTCGTGATCTCGGGGTCCTGGGATCGAGCCCCACGTTGGGCTCCCTGCTCAGTGGGGAGTCTGCTTCTTCCTTTGCCCACCTCTGCTTGTGTGCGCATGCTCTCTCTCTCTCTCAAAAAATAAATAAAGTCTTAAAAAAAAAAAAAGAATTGGCCAGACTAATGGGGGAAGTATGGCAGGGGAGTGGTGTATGGGGAGAGGGAGAGAGACGCCAAGTCTGGAACTGTGGGCATTCTAGACAATGTTCTTTTTTTGAGGAGGGTGAGTAGATGGATTTATAAGTGATCTCACTTTATGCAATTCCCTGAAAATTGCATGAGAGTCTCATTTTTTGCAAATTAGACTGTATTGCATCTTTTGACAATTTGTTTAATTAATAGGATCCTGAGGTGAATCCTTTTCTGAAAATAAGAGTTTCTGCTTGTTTATTTTGCTTGAAAGTCTGTGTACTTTTATTTTGGACCTGCTTGGAGCAAAATGAACTTATACCACAATACTCAATACCTTTTGTGTTGGATGCTATGCTTAGTGCTCTGACAAAGAAAGAAATAGAGGAAAAATACTCATTTATTAAGTATTTATTGAGTGCTTACTATGTGCCAGGCAAGTGAAGGTGAGTGATATAATCTTTGGTTTATATAGAAAGAGTATTTTGGTCTTTCATAGTGCATTTGCCTAAGACTCCTTAGATATTCTTTGCCTCCAGAGGAATTTGATATACAAAAACCCTTCAGTCTGGTAGACAAGTACTATACGCTTGTTGGGCTTTCTCAGCAGCTGTAAAGCATTCCCAATTTCAGATTTTCCTTGTGGTTGCCACATTTGATCTATAGTAGAGGAAGAGTTTTAGTTTGCTTTGGATGTTATTAAAAAACTATTGAACCCTTTCAAACTCCTTAGGTAGTAAACAGAAGCCATGGAGGGTCCTTACAGGAATCTTTAATATCAAGATTTTTCAAGCTCTGAAACAAGATAGTGCAGCAATATAGATAATGCCCTTTGGAGTGATTGGAACCTTGGGATTAATTGTGGTTCAGGAGAGGAGGGGAGCACAAGTCTAAATTCTTTGAATAACTGATGGGACTTTTTCCCAAGACAGCCAGCCACCATATTAATCATTAGTTTCTCATGAAGGCAGAGATGTGGCAACAAATATTACAACTTTAGAATTTAGCTTGTTGGGCAAACCAGAACACTGGTGAATGAATATTCTGCTGCCTCACCGTGATCAGTTATAGAGGCCATGAGGCTCAGTACTGTCACCCAAGCTGAAATTAAAAAGCCACAACTCACTGTGACAATGTCAATGAAAGAAGACCAAACATGGCTGCCTGAAATCCCTCTCACTTCTACCTTCTCTCACAGCATTCCTGTGTCTGAGGACATTCTACTCATATGAATATTTTGTCTTCATCTGGACTGAGGTGGGAGCAGTGGTGGTTTGTTGGGGGTGGGGCACCATGATTAAGTTCATGGGATTTGGTAGCAGCCATACCTGGTTTGATTTCTGACCTTTCCACGGATGGATTGTATGACCTTGAGCAAGTTTCTTAACTCCCTTCATCAGTATTTCCTGGCCTGAAAATGTCCTGGCCTCATCGAATTAGTGATGAGGACTAGATGAGGGAACACGCGTAAAGTCACTAGTAGAAGCCTACATTGGTCAACGGCTGGGTCTGCACAAGCATGAAGGGGAGTGGGGAGTAGAGGCAATTATACAGCATAAATTGCTTATTAAGGAGAAAGTGGATCGTTGGGAATTAGAGGACCTGCATTGGCTCTTGAAGGTGTTATAACCAATAGGTAACCAGTTTGATCTTTCTGTTGTAATGTCATGTTGGTGAATTCATGATGTGCTAACATTCAAAATAGATGAGTCACGCATACTCACTTCTGCCCGGTTTGAAATCAAGGTAACAGCTTTTGCCCGTTTAACAAGGCTTCATTCCCCAGATACATCAACAAGCACAATTATTTAACATTCTTTTTGGCTGTGTAGATATGATTTCATATAACACAGTGTCTTCTAGTAAAGCAAACTAACCTCGGGTCTTTCCCCCAGGAATCTGGAGGTCTGCATCCTGTTACCTAGCAATCATTTTCACACTTGTCACAGAGATGCCGGGTAGCATAAACCATTCTCTTCTGTGAGCTAGATCACCTACTACTGTGTTTTTATTTCCCTCAACTGTCTTGAATGAGAAAGATTACTATTTTATGACAAAATTATTTACTTCATGTATTTCTTTTTAAAGGAATGGCTAGGAGGCATGAGAGAGTAAAGAGGAAAAGTCAGTGGAGGGGGGGAGTCCTCGTTGTTCTCAGGAACACAATGAAGGAAGGACAGTGTGAGGAATGGAATTGAAGTGAAATGTTATCCAGTCTTCCTAAGGAAAGGCAGTGGGCTAGTAGTTTGGAGACCTGGGTTTTCATCCTAAATGAACTACTAGCTACCTATGTCATTCTGAGCAAGGTATTTTCTTTTGGGGTTTTGATTTCTTCTTCAAGAAAATGACCAGTTGGCCTCTGTTTTCTAAGTTCTCTATTAGCTCTGAAATCATAATTTCTCCCTCTTTTTTTTCCTGCATGTTTTTAGTTGAGGTGGGGAACAATTTATTGTTTTCAAGCAGAGGCAGTCAACACACACAAGTATTGAAAATTATTCGAATGTTCATGTGTGTCAACTCTTTTTTAACCCCCACAACAGGTGAGACCAATAGAGTTGTAGCAAGTCCGCACCTGAAAGGTGGGAAAGGTGTTTTGTTGCTCGTAAACAAAATATTCCAAGCTATACTATGCCTTTGTCACCCCTGCCAGTCCTCTCCATTTTTAAAGCCTGTATTTCCTATTGGCTTCCATCTTGCCACTGAGGCTGGCGGGACACCTGACTCTCCACACATCCAATCTGCCACTAAACTATGTTGCTTCTACTGATGGAATATTTTCTTCTTTCTCATCTTACTGCTTCTACCCTTGTTCTGGACCCGCCCTCCTTCCACCTTAGGCTGTTGTGACAGCTTCCAGCCGAGTCACCTGGACTGCATGGTTAATGTCTCATGAGCCATCACATATATTCACTGAGGGATGGGGCTTCCTAAAACATAGCTCAGATTGCATCATTTCTCTGTCAAAAACTGTTGACTCCTCAGTGCCGGAAGGGAGTGTATATAGTCCGAGATCCCAAGTCTTTCCATTAAGGTCCTCTGTAGCTAGTTACCAGCTATATTTCTAGGCTCATTTCCCACTAATCATCATCATGCATCCACAGGAGTTCAGCAATCTAGTTGGAGTTTTACTGTTGCTTGCACTTGGTAGCAGCTTTGCTTTTGCTTGTGCTGTTGTCTTTCCAGGAATGACCTTTCTGTTCACCTTTATCTGTCTAGCTTCCTTCTACTCTTCGAGTTCAGTACAAACACAAACCTTCCTGACATTTCCCCCTACAACGTTCCTTACATTTTTCGGCTTTGAATGAGCTTTCCCTCATCGAACTGTTAGTGCACCGTACCTCTCTCGTGACCCTGTCACATTCTAAGCTGTGCGTGTGACCAGTCTTCCTCTCAATATTTTGAGCTTTTTGAGAACCAAACATCGTGCCTCTACAAAACCCGGTGTAGAAAACAGCAGGTCGGGAGTTAGGGGACTCAGGTTCTAGACTCAACTCTGCAGCTGACAGACTCTACTGCTTCTGACAAATTGCTTCACCTCCGAATCCTCATTTGCAAATCGGTGGTTTGCTTCTCAGGTACCAGTCTATGGAGACGTTTTTTATAGTCCACCAAAAGATGAGAAAAATAAAGGCAGGATAGGGGCAGTTTATACCTGTAAACGTTCATTTAAATAGGCTGTATTTTATTTTGTCCTTTTAACCTTTTTTGATACTAAAATGTCATTTAATTTATGAAATAATGATGGCAGGAGATCGTGGATTGATGTAATTCTTTTAGTTTGACAGAATAAATATGGAATATCAATGTTGACCCCTTAAATGCTGGAGGGAGAGAATTAGAATTGTCCTGAAGCCCAGAAACCACTAATTAAGAAGAAGGACCCTTCCATCTGCGTAACTCTAAGGCATTTGTGTCTGTCCGGTGGTGCACAGCACTGAATATGTGCTTGGAAAAGGACTGAATGAATAATTAGCCAACACACCTCCACTACCAGTTTCCTTACATAGCTGTGGTCCTGCTTTTTTGGGTATAAGTAGTCGTGAAATGTGAAGAAAGAGTTTCTATTTTCATGAAATATTTTATGCTTTTCTTTCCCCCCTTCCCATTCCTTCCTCTCACCCTTGCTGACTGACCCAAAGACTCCCAGGGCCTCTAGCATACTGAAGTTATTATTACTATTATTTGCTCTTGGAGTGCCAACTTGGCAGGCCTAAGGCAGAGAGGAAGGTACACCATGCCCAGAATCTCATCGTGGAGAATAAAGTGGTAGAAGTGGGAATAAAGGTGACTCTACACTGAACGCTTTTTCTTGGAAGAAGCTGACGCCAACATGTCCTCATGGAATTAGCAGGAAGTTTCCGTTGCAGAGTCTTTGTCTTCTCTAAGGGGAAAAGATGGCTGAACCTTGATATATTTTTTTTTTCCCCCAAACAGGAAACTAGATTTCAAAAAGACACAGCCCTGTTCTCCTCAGGTAACACAGTCTTATTTCTTGATGAGAATTGGCTACATGAACCAGATAGGAAGTCTGGAACCACAGCCAGGTTTGCGTAAGCAAATCCAATAGGAGCTCTGAGCCACTCATTATATCCTAAACTATCGAGCCCGTTGTGCTCTAACTTTTCAATCAAATCAGTGCAGAGGTTTTTTATTTTTTATTTTTCATATGGGCTGAGTTTTTTTTTTTTTCTTCCCTGATGAACACCTTTCAAAGCAATATGGTAGAAAAAAAAAGAATAACTTAGAGAGTGTTAATAAGGGAAGGCCTTTTCAGCCTTGGTATTGTAAAATCATACTCAGGATATTGAAGTTTCATTTTCTTTGTAGGTTGTGTGATTTATGTCTGCACCATGCACTGTGAGGTGTACCTCATTTATTAACTGCCTGGACGTTTCTAGGCAAAAAGTCAGTGAAAATGATTAAAACCAAAGGTGGTAAGCCAGCAACCACCTCTTCCTGTGCTATGGTCTTCGATGACGCAGACTATAAAATCAGGATAATGGAAATCAAATCGGGGAAGAAAAATGCTTCCCCAACCTCTGACTTTCCATGTCTTCTCATTATCACTTTGAGCAGGTTTGAACACGACTGCTGCAGAATAGTTTTAGCTGCGCAGACAGTTACTAATAGACCTCATTCTGCCCAGGAGGACATTTGAGACTTCCGTCTGTGGTGCTCCAGTGAAAGCAGATAGGATCGAGGGAGTTGTCTGGTCTGTATTCTCTAAGGCTTGTTATGGCTTTGGGGCTGGTAATCCCTCTTTCCCACATTATTCATTCATGCGCTCACTCACTCATTCACTCACTGAACAAATATTCATTGAGCCCAAAGAGCATGTCATGTTAGGTTCTTAATAAAATGGTGTAGAAAATAGGCATGGTTCTTACCTGAAAGCATCCTATTTTGGAGGGATGATCAAGGACCATCTCTCTCAGGAGGTAACATTTACACTGAGACTTAGGACGAGGCATCAGCTATGTGAAGAGCACAGAAAAGAACATTTTTTTGACTGGAGGTAGAGTGAGTGTGAGGGGCCTGAGGAGGGAAAGAGCTTGACACACTCAGCACTGAGAGCAGCTGAGTTTGGCGGGAGCCTGTGGCCCAGGTGTAGCGGAGCATGGGTGGGGATGGAGAGCTAGGCAGGGGCCCTGCAAGGCCAGCCAAGGAGTTTGGGTTGAGTTTTGAGTAGAGTGGTAGCCACTGATGAGAATGACGTGGTTCACGTATCTGTTAACAAAGATCACTTTGGTTGCTTTGTAGAGAAGAGACCGGACAGGGACGAGGGTGGAAGAAGAGAGATTAGTCCCAAGGTTATATAGAGTAGTTTAATGAAAAGATGACTGTGTTCTGGTTGAAGGTGGGGAGATGGAGACTGACAGCCATATTTGGGTCTAATTGATAAACGTAACTTTGGAGTAGGGTTGAAAATTAACTATTCAAATGAGTCTCCCACACTACTCCAGATGGCCTCTAGATGTGTGGTGTGTGCTCAGGGCAGAGGGCCTCACTGGACTCTCTTGGTGACCGTCATGTCTAGTCTGGGCCTTGGGTCCCTTGTGTGGACATGCTCTACTGATAGGAGACTGCTGAGCTTGTGCTGTCATGTTTTTGCTTCACTTGGACCTCCTGGGCCTCCCTGGCTGGCTCAGCCTCACCTCAGGGCTCATCTGGGTCCTCCGCTGGGCTCCTGCCTAGGCTATGGCACCTCTGTGTTAGGGTCACCCTCCCTTCCCTGTCATGGCATGTGAGAACCTCTAAGTCCCTGACTCACCATGGAAAGGGTGATAGGAGGCGTGGAGATGCTGACTTGTCCTCTTCCTGATTCTTTAGACTGGGCGGCATTTTTACTTTGATGCAGCCGGCCCTGTGTGTGTGTGTGTGTGTAGGTTGCCCTGCCAGTTTTCCTCTGAAGCTCCCCACCTGCACCCCTGGATTTTGGTTTGAGTAGGGAGCTAAGACACGTGTAAGTCCACCTACTTGCTTGTCTTTCGTCTGTTTCCTCTTTTTTCATACTCCCCTGAGGTGGGAGCAGAAGATCTCTTACTTCTTTCCCCCCTTGATAAGAATTCACCTGATGTCACATCCTTGTCTTCCACAGGACAGCGGGCTTTGTGGCCCAGCTGTCATTTGCATCCCCTTTCTATGCTATATGAGATACTCGAAGGCGCAGATGCCAGCAGGCTGGCTCTTCATATGGGAACCACGGGACTATGGATTATTGAGATTGAGAATACATTGGTTTATTCCTCCAAATTATTGTCCTTGTTACCCTGAGGATTAGTAGACATCGCCAAAGTTGTCAGCACGAGCATCAACTGGGGTCACAGTTCGGTTTATATTGCTGAAGTTGCTCTCTTCTGCCTAGAGGGTATGTAGGTGCCTAAGCAGGGCAATAAAGCATTCTGTGATATGGCCTCAGGGCAGCCTCTCATGCTGTCTCTCGCTGCCCGTCTTCCCATACGCTGTGCTCTGGCCAAATTGGACTTCTCGGTGCTTCTCGCGTGTGCTTCATTCTTTCATGCTTTTCTACTTCAGGGCTCTGGCTTCCATAGTCCATGTCTTATGCAATGCTTCCCTTGTTCCTTTCTCCTCTTTTTGCACTTTTCATTAAAGTCCTACACATCCTTCGAGGCCTGGCTCATGTGCTGTGTCTGAGGTTTCACCTTCAACTTGGGACTCTCGCTACTCCCTCTGAGGCTCTCGTTTGCCTTCATTGCAAACCTTACCCATTCCCGTGTTGTGTTAGTGTCTATGTGTTAGTGTATATGTCTGCTTTTTTCTTCTAGATTATAAGCTTCTGGGCCGGGGGGCACCAGACAATACGCAGCCATATATGGACTGTATATCACTGTCACCTGTGCCTCCTGTCACCTTGCTTTGCACACAAAGGTACTTGACAAATAAATAATGAGTACGCAACCACACTACATAAAGCTCTCTAAATCTCACATTAAAAGCTTCCAAACATGTAAAGAGGTGCTGTTTTTCCTAACATTTGGTGGCACTTTTCTGTTAAATCTCCATGCAGACCTCTTGGCCTGAGATAGAATGTGCTGTGGGAAGCGGCTTTTCAACCTTTTCTCCCAGGCCCATGAAATAGAATGTCATTTTATTTACAGGAGTCTGTGGAGGCCCCCCAAACATGGCAGCACAATCATATATCAGAAACCCCTATCATAAATGAGCCGGATAGGATAAGCCAACTTGAAAGAGAAAATAAAATATTATAACCCCAACTTGAAAAGAAAATATGGTGTGCGGTTTATTGCTGTGGATTACGAAGGAAGAAAGAATGGATTTTAAGTCAAAAACAGAAAAGCAGTGACAGTCTTTAAACTCAATACAATATTCACAGGGCAGACACTCGACTTTAGAGAGCCAAAGCTTCAGGCTCCTGCTCTGGTCTATAAAAATAGATGTAAAATTGCTTTTGCTACATTATTAGTGCTGCATTATTAGTGTGCCATTCTCAAGGCAAGGAATGTTTTAGGGAAAAACATTAACTTTGGTACTTTCAAGTCAGAGTCTGTTGGTCAGAATCTCACATTGCATTTTAAAGACCTTTAAAGATTGCAGCTTTGGGAAATTCCACTCTGACAAAGTAAGATGGAAGAGGGACTTGGAAAAGATTTTCAATGTAAGAAAATCTTTAGCCATCCTGGTAATAAGTTCTGCAATGATCAGAAAGGGGAAGGTGGTCTTCAATGAGATTCCTTTCTTTCTACAGTCACCTTCCATTGAAAGCGCCTTGCCTCCTTTCCTGAGCTTCCTCACCCCCACCCCAAAGTCTCTGTTGCTTGAAGATAGCGAGTCATTGACATCTGGTTTAGACACAAAAATATCAAAAATGCCTCCCATGACCAAGGCTGAAAGTGGAAACGTAAGAACACATGTGGAATTTGTTGGTCAGGCTTGGTCTAGTCTGGGGGCATGGGGGTGGTGTGTACAACCCTCGCTGAGTTCGAAGGGGCTAAGGTAAGATGTGATAGAGAGGGGCTTATGCTCTGAGTAGAGGTTGAACCAGATGGCTCCTGAGGACCCATCCAACCTGGGTCACACAGTTGTTCATGTCTTCTGATTTGCTTGTAAGCCTTGGAGACTGGATGTAGCCTGCCCCACCGGGTCCCTCATTTATAGATTTTCCTTTGGATGCAACCTTGATAAAAGTGTAGCTACTTTTTATGTCTTTTACAAGACCATTTTAGGTCATTAAATGAACCATCTCAAGGGGCAAGGAAGGGACAACTAAAGTGAAATGGCAAATGCAGTCAATTATATGGACTTTTCAGGCTGAGGCGGGTTGTCTGGGGGTCCGATTCCATTGGATTGGATTGACTGAATCCATTTGTCCATCATTCACTCACTTGCTCGCTCATTCATTCACTCAACAAACGGTGTTCAAGTACTTCCTGTGTGTCATGTACCACGGACTTGACCATTGACCAGTTTTCTATTTCCATGCCTTTGTGTGTCTAGGCAAGTGATTTATCACCTTTTCTGGGGCAAGAAAGGTGAGCAGAAGAGAGTTTATAGTCACATACTGGGAGGACCTCAGTTTTTAGGGAGAAGTGGGTCAGGTGGGTCAGACATCTGGGTGCCAGGCCCATGTCCTGTATCAACTTCCATTTAAATCTCAGACTTAAAGGAAACTAAATAAAAACAACAGCTGTTACCAACAGAGTGATTTCTGTTAATTTTCCAGGAGCAACCAAAAAAGAAATCAGTTAATATAAATACAATTTATGTTCTTTGTTTGTTTCCAGATCACCAGATTAAAAATTGATCGAAACCCTTTTGCTAAAGGATTCAGAGATTCTGGAAGAAACAGGTAAGAATAATTGGGAAAGACGCTCACCGACATTTCTTTTCTTCATGACATTATTCCCCCCCCCCCCCATTGGTGGCTTTTGGCTCCTGCTTTTTGGGGAAAACTTGAACACTATGCCTCTGTGCTGACTCAGGCAAAGAGAGATGGATAGCTGATCTGAGAATCAAAAAGCTGTCCCCAAAAGGTTGAGTTTTCCAATTTTTGTTAACACTCTGTACATCACCAGATCAGATGCCTCATTGTGTTTTTCTCCCTACATCATGCTTGATAATCCAGTCATTTAAACCAAATTTTATGGTGATTTATTATCATCAAAAGATTGCTCCTTTTTCTGCTAAGTACTCTAGGTGGCTACGGTACCTACAGTGACACCTCATTTACTTTGTATTATCAAACAAGGAATTGTGGACAAATAAAAATTATCAGAAAATTATCACCTTTAAGATTAGCTAAAAACTGTTAAAAAATTAGCCATTTTTCTCTTAAGAAATATTCCCAAAATATATTAGATGTTGCATGCCTTAAAGACAGTTTCTAGAACATGACCTTTCTTGATGCCCCAGCATCATCATTAGGACTAGGTTATCATGTAGGGAAACTCTTAAGAGCTGCTGACATTTACAGGACTATTTGCTCTTGTTGTAAGTGGTCTTAGTGGCTGTGGCATTTTTCTGGTTAATTCTGCTTCTCTCTAAATCCTTTCTCTCCCACCCTTCCTATATAAAATTAAAATCTGTTATCCAGAGAGCTAGGGGAGAACTGAAGTTGCTAGGGAACACAGATCTATCTAAGGTTATTCAGTCAGAAAAGCTCACTTTATATAAACCATACTGAAACCACAAATGTGACACGTGTGTCTTGTAAAGTGTGTAGGCTTTGCAATAACCATTTATGTAGTGTTCAGACATTTTCCTCGTTTGGGAGCATTTCTTTACATCTGAATGACACAGACCGTCAGGAGTTACCTTTGCTATTTTCTCTGCAAGAGTTTTCAGATAAACTATCTAGTATTATATTTAGATCACTTCATGAACTATATAATAGCACATTCTACTAGAAGCCAGATTTATGCTAAAAATCATCTGTGGTGATCATTTCCTTTACAAAATTATTTACGGAGGCACTTCTTTTTTTTTTTTTTAAAAAGATTTACTTATTTATTAGAGAGAGAGAGAGGAAGAGAGAGTGAAGATAGGGAGGGGCAGAGGGAGAGGGAGAGAGAAATTTTAGCAGACTCCTTGCTGAGCTCAGAGCCCGATGTGGGGTTCAGTCTCACCACCCTGAGATCATGACCTGAGCCGAAACCAAGAGTCAGGTGCTTAACTGACTGCACCACCCAGGACCCCCGAAGCACTTCTTTTTTTTAAAAAAATATTTATTTGTTTTTTAAATTCCATTATGGTTAGCATACAGTGTTATATTAGTTGCAGGTGTACAATATAGTGATTCAACAATTCTGTATATTACTCAGCGCTCATCACAATAAGTGTACCCTTAATCCCCTATGGAAGCACTTCTTTGTGAAACTCTTATTTTATATTTAAAATACATTTAGATTGCTATAAAATTTTATTTACCTCAGAATTTCTTAGTGTTGTATCTACTGAAGAAAAATTCACTTAAACTTCTAGTTTGAAGATGGTGGAATTGTGTAATGTGTCCTAGATCAAGCAAGCAGTTAGTGGTGTGGCCACAGGCACAAGAACTCCAGGCCAAATGCTTTCCTGTTCAGCGAAGACCTTTGTCTTCAAAATTTAGCCAATGAGGAATGCATACTTATTCCTTCCATTTGAGACAGTCCTCTTCCCGCCAGTTAGTTTATATTCCATGTTCAGGTCGTAGAACTTGCCTGTGAACTGTTTCCTGTTGTTTCCTTTTTGGGGCTCTGCATTCTAGGCTTATTGAGGACCTTGCTAGTGATGATGTGCTCAGAATAGAAGCTGGCCTTTCATAAAGAAGCCGCAAGGGTATTTACGATCGTTAGCTTGGAGTCCGTGGATGGATTTCCAGGGTTCTGTGAGTTCCCAGGTATTGTAAGGAAAATTGGTGTGTGGATGAGCAGGTGTGCATTTTTCTGGGGAGAGATCTATGGCTTTCTTCAGATTTTCAAAAAGTTCCATGACCAAGAGTTAAGAATTTCTGCCCTAGACACCGTGAGGGGTCAACCCTATGACTTTAGTTACTTAACTACCTTCTCTTTCTTTCCTTCTGTATCTCCAGTGACATTTAGTACTTGCTTATTTTCTTCTTGGAACTTGGAAGATTGTTTTGATTTTTTCTTTTTTTTTTAAAGATTTTATTTATTTCTTTGAGAGAGAGAGAGAGCACCAGAGTGGGGAGCGGGAGAGGGAGAAGCAGACCCCCTGCTGAGCAGGGAGCCCGACGCAGGACTCGATCCTGGGACTCCAGGATCATGACCTGAGCCGAAGGCAGTCGCTTAACCAACTGAGCCACCCAGGCGCCCTGTTTTGATTTTTTCTTTGCAGTTTTTCTTCCACTGGAGTCCTTGTTTTTCAGAGGCATGACCTAGAACAGAACATTGGAATAGAGAGGCTGTACTGAGCAGCATCAGAATTCTGCTCTGAGAACTGGAACCACGCTTTAATCTGGGGAATAAGACCATGTATCTTGAAGCATTTGCCTCTGGTTAGGAAGTTGTGATGACATCTTGGTGCAAGTCCTGGGGTCCTCCTGTCCCCTCACTGGGCTAGAAGGGACCTTGATGCATCATTTGGCCCTGGCCTGGCCCAGCTCTGGGGCTGGTGAATATCTTCCTGCTCAGGACAGTTATTTGTTTGTCCTGCCTCATGGGTTACTCTTCTTTGTAAGGACTCCACGAAAGCAGAACTATGGATACTCATTGGCCCATTTCAGTGCCTTATTTGTAATTTTTCTGGTAGCATGGTGATTCTTTGTGACGTATGCCCCATTTAAAGCTGTAGGCTACTTTAAGTAACATTAGTAATTACTGAAATTATCTGTGATTGAACACTTACTGTGTTCAGACCTTTTACTTAGGGTTTTTTTCTTCTAATCTTTAAAATGTTTTAAGATATTTTACAAATGAAGAAACTGAGCCTCTGAGAGCTTAAGCAGCCTTCCCAGTGTCACAGAGCAAAGCTGGAGCATGGAATAACTCCCGGTTCGCCTGACTTCAAAGCCTGTGAACTTTGTGCTCTATCATGCTAACAGTTTAAACTTGACTTATTTTGTCTTCAACAGATATGGAGACTAGATCTCCTCCTCTGAAAACCCTTCATTTACTTAAAGATACTAAAGTACCCAGAATCTTCTCTTTTCCAAATAAAACAACCTGTATATTCTCCACCTGTCTTTGTAGCCTTCCCCATGGCTTTATCATCTACTTTCTATACTCCCCGTAAACAAGGGGTTCCCTAGTAGAGGACAGGAAATCAGGCTGAACTTCCCTAGCAGGTGAAACCATGACATAATGGCCTTGAAGTCCCCTGTCTCATGAGAGGGCAAAGATGAATCATTGAATATAGAAGCCATTTTTGTCCTCCAGCACTCTGGGAAGCTAGATTAATATAGACCCATGGGGGGCAGGTATAGGGACCCTTGTATTTTGTCTTTAAAAAGCTCAAAATGACCTGACAATCAGACTTGAAATCTCACTCCCTGCCTGCAGCATCTGATGAGGGCAAGAATTATTAATGTCATTTTGCAGATGGGAAAGATTGATGGATGAGGATATAGGGGATTATTTGTAAATCTTCTGGGATCTAGTGGTTCTGTGCCAACACCAGAATCCAGTTCCTTACCTTCCAACCAATGCGTCACCTGTTGCCCTTCTTGTGTTAACAGAGTTCTTATAAATCTATGATCATCCCCATGCATTTTAGACATCAAATGACTCATGGGTACGAGCATGGTTTGAAGAGTTGCATATAAATGTACCCAAAACATACGGATTACATTTCCTTTAAAAACACATGGACTTAAAAATTAGTGGAGGGGGGGAGTGCTTGGCCAATATTTTTTGGTTTTGCAGAACACAAAACATTTGTGGAATACTTTGGAGTTACGGAATTTGCCAAACCTCAAACCAAAACACGTTTAGGTTTGTCGATCTCAATCTATCCCAGTGCAATCCAAAGGCTCAGGAAGGGAGGGGTGTGGAGGGAAGATGGGGAGGACACAGCACCCACTGCACTCTCTTCCCATGCCTCTCCTGAGTCTCTCCCGTCCTACCAGCCTCTCAGCGAGGTGTCCTCTGAGGGGGGCCAGCCAGGCGACAGCCGTGTCCTGGGCAAAGAGAAGAACTCGGCGGGGGGGCTGGGGTGAGGATACTTATTTCCACTCCTCATATTTCCGTGTAAAGAGATAGCCATGGAGAATACTTCTGGTGTCTAGCCCTCTCGCTGTCTCCATCCCCTCACTGGGCACCAGAGTGACCCATCTGATTGCTGAGTCTGGGAGAAGGAACTCTTGAGGACCTGCTTGCCCGCACACAGTGTACATTCTGGGCTCTTGCCACTGTGTGGTGAGTCCAGCAGAGGAAGCCTGCCATTCTGGGGGGCTGGCCTGTTTCAGGGGAGCTCTGACCCACTCGTTCAGCCTCCACACCTGTGCCATGGTATCCATTTACCTTTATCAATAATGAAACTGGTATTTCGGTCTCTGTGGCTTTGGGCTCCTACAGCTTTCTCAGACTCTATTCTGACTTCAAATGAGGACAAGAAGTGACATTCATTGGGCCTTTCAGAACCCCTGCAGAAGCCCCAGCGAGTCCACAGTGTCAGCCCTGTGGTGTCACCGTCACCAGACCTTGTCACAGTCTTCCCCGCTTCCTTAGGAGGTGCCATTCACATGCTTCGGTGTGAGAAGGTCACCACTCTCCAAACTGTACTTAGGGAGTTGTTACTTTGTCTTCCTATGTAGTTGTGTCCCTGATGAGAAGTCTCCACCAGAAGTGTGTGTGTGTGTGTGTGTGTGTGTGTGTGTGTGTGCATGTTGAGGGAAAGAGTGGTAGACAGCTGGTCCTTTTGGATGGAGACACTGTCAGATTTTGCTTCCAGCATTGTCTCTGCAATGGAAGGGCAATTGTGTTTACTTCTAAATTGTCCCTCCTTCTAGATTTCTCAGAAATTATGTGGCCCAAATCTGGCTTTGGGTAGACCTGTGTATGTTTACTTTTCATCAGGTCTAGCCCCAGCGCACAATATTCAGAGTGACCTCTGGGAGATTTCTCCTTCCAGGAGGAGACAGTAGCACCTTCCTATTCCTAGGGAAAACAGATCCCCTCAGCTCGATGAATTGATGTCTCAGTTGGTGTTCGTGGGCTCTGCCTGCTGCTAGAATGTTAAGTTCCTTGAAGACTGGGACTGTACCTTTTTCAGGCTTCTAGTCTTAGATTATTTCCTACAGTGCCAGGTACACAGAGTAAAATAATAATTGTTTACTTAGTTATAAAACAGCAAACAGAGTTGATGAGTGGCAGAGAAATTAAAAACCAGAACTCCGTTACCCCAACCAACGGTGAATCAGGTGTAGCAACAGCGGGGAGCTAGTTTTAGACACGAACCAAGAAGGGAAGAAAGAGTGAATCTATAAATAGGCTTAGTTTGAAGACTAAGGGCAATTTTGATTCAAATCTGGGATGGACTGATGCTATGGATACTGATTTAGCCTCATCCTAGATTAGGCATGCACACCCTTCAGGCCATTGGAGCTGTCTTTGAACAGTGGGCACACGTTTATAAAGCTGCCTGGAGAAAAGAGGACTCCCAGCAAGTTTTAGAGTCCATGAGCCTCAGGAAAGAAGGGGTCCCAGAGGCTGAGCCCAAGCAGAGTGAGGTTTAGTTGAGAAAGGTCACTCAGTGGGGAACGGAGAGGTAAAATTATATCGTTATGGGTGGCCACCCCAGTGGGCAGCACATTCCAAAGAGAAGACAAAGGTCATGGAGCTGGAGAGAAGCAAGGGTGTTTGCATTGAGTCCCACGGTCAAGAAGCAGCCTCGAGAGGTCTCTGTCCACATGCCTGGCGAGCACACTGTGCTCAGCTAGACAGAGCATTACAACTGCAAAGACCTTGCACTTTAAAGGGATAGCCAGAGGAGCAGAAGGAAAGAGGATGCTGTGTGTCTCTCAGTCCACATCTAACGTGAAAGCCTTGTCTCTGCTGGGAGTGGCTGCCAAGATTTTACAGAAGGCCCAAGTCGGCTTGGGAAATTTTATATAATTCCCAGGGACTTCCTCCAAAGCAAACACATACATAAAAAGGAGAGGATTAAAATTATGATCTGTCTGGGGAGTGAAGGTTCTATGTACTTGTTTTAAAGAGTGCCATCGAATGCATGACTCTGGGTTCCCTCAGCACCCTTCATCCTGTCTTTGACCTTGGGCTTTACCCTTACTCCCAGCCTCCATTGCGTCTAAGGCAACTGCAAGGGGGACTATCCCATGTGACAGTATTTCCTCCAGATGCTCCTAGCTGGCATGGTGCCCCAGAAGCCCCTGCTTCTCCACAAGGGTCGAGTGGCCCTTCTGCAGAGCTTTCTGGAAGGGGATCTTTTTCTCTATGGAGGTCACTCTTGGAGGCTTAGCCATGATACTCAAGTTCCACCATTAAGGAGCTGACAGAAAGGAGCTGGTGGCAGGCCCTGTATCATGCGGCGGTTGGTTCACATGGGTAACTAGCTTTAATAGGTTGCCCCTCACTGAGAAAACAAGAGGGCCTGCAGGATGAGGTGTATGAGGCCATGTGAGTCTGAGCTAATTCTCCGCCAGCCCTGCTGTTTGCTGGGAATGTGGCTGGCGGCAGTCCTCCTTGGTACCTAGTGTCCCTTTACATGTTGCAGGGAAGAGTGATCTAAAAATGGAGCCATTAACTGCATTATGGGAATAAGATATATTTGCTTGCTGGAGGACGATGATTAATGAGGCTGATACTTAACCCAAAGGAAGGCATTTCCACTGATGTGGGGGAAAATATTTAGGGGGTCAAGGATTTTCCTGGGACCCCCTTGTAAGCAGCTGCTGTCCCAAGGCCACGTTCCTAGAGTGAAGACCCACCTCCTTGGACACAGACTGGAAACCCTGTCAAGGCCCAGCTCCTTCTCTCAAAACTCCGTGTGGAATCAGAGTGCCTCCAGTTAATGGAAGGGAGAAGGAAGAAAGAGAAGAGTCAGCTAGCCCCCAGCCCCAGGGCCAGGTTATCTGTGCTTAGATCTGAAAGAAACCACTTTTCTTTGTAAGTTGGGGAAGAAATATGCAGGATGGGTCTCAGTTAAAGTCTGTTAGAAGGGTTCTCTGTTATAACCAAGTGTCTCAAATCTTGTCCACCTCCTTACCTACCTCCTAAGCTGAACATAGGAAATTACTAGATTTGTGGGTCCAAGAGGTAAAATATCAGCAATTTCATACAGTTCAACCTTGTATATTTGTTTCTAGGAGTTCAAATCCTAAGTGTACAATAATAATAGTAATAATCATTTCACACAGTATCTGCAGTCCAGGTTGTCCCTTTTTGTCTCCAAGCTGATTGGTATTGTTAGAGTGTTTCCCATTTTATGGGTGGTACAACTGAGTAGAGTGAGATACTAGCCTTCAGAATTTGCCAGTCCAGCCAATGGCAGCATCCAGAGGGTGATGTCACTCTCCCTCTGTGTGGCACAGCTTACCAGTCAGCCGACAGCCCTGCCCTCGCCCTTGTCCAGGTCCCCGTTGCTCCTGCAGTCTCATGTAGCAAGCCGAGAGCCAGTGAGCGAACCCCTTGCCTTCTTTCAACCAGCATGACTTCCAAGTGTCTCCCTCACTTTCAATTTTCATATTTTTATTTGTTCTCCCTTGAGCCACTGACTGTGTTTTTCCAGCCAATCTCATCCTGCTTGTTCCTGGCAATCCTACTAGCCCCTGTAGATTTTGCATACTCCTATGTTATCCCTGGCACGGGGGGGCCGTTGAGCAGAGCGAAAGTAAGTCATCAGCGCCGGGCTCCCTCTCAGGAACCGCTGCATCTACAGTTCGAGGTAGCTGGCCCCGTACTAGACTCTGGTGGCAGCATCCCTGCCAGATTACCCCTCTTTTTCCAGGCCATGGCTGTGTATCACATCCCCTGGCTTATGGTCTTCCAACTGATACTTGACATTTTTCTCTGCCTTGTTATTTCTTCTCCCTCCTCGGTCCTGAACGTTTTCCACCATTGTCCTCTTGGCTGTGTGGGGTTTGCCAGGGAAAAGTTGGCAGTTGTTTTATTATCAATGGCTCTTGCCCAGGGATGGTGTCATCTAACAGAGTGACGTCTTTTTAATGGCTAACATATTGGAGCCTGGAATATCTGCAAGATAATGAGGCCTACAGAGACTTGAGGGACACATGTTTGGTTCTTTGAGGAGAGAATGAGAAATGGAATTAAGTAACATGCGGGTCCCTCCACATTCAGTGTGGAGCTGGAGGGCTGACATAGGTTTGGATTCCAGGGAAGTAAGAATGTTTTCTCCTGTTACAGGTCACAGCCTGGGCAAACGGTGGTGGCGTTTCTTTTGCTTGAGGTAGACCAGTGGTCCTCAAGCTTTCATTGTTTTTTTTCTCTTTGATATATTTTATCTTTAATCAGTCTGCATTTACTGTAACAACTAGGAGGGAGTAGTGTTATCTCCGTTTTATAGGTAGGGAGACTTAGGCATGAGAAGGTGATACAGCCTGGCTGAGATTACGTTGAGGGACAGCAGGATTGCACTATGAGCCCAGGCGGTCCGGCTCCGGAGCTCTTGCTCTTCTTCACCACTGTGCTAATCTGCCCCTTGTGCGATTTGGTATTTCCTGATTAAAGTCAGATCATTCCAGTCAAATGCAAAGAAACCTAATCTCTTAGTTAGCCTGCGTTGTGTTGTCAGCGATTTTTCTCGAGGCAATGAAAACTCCTTGGGGACTGCCATTGCTACCTGTTCAGACTCCATGTGGGGACAGGGTCCCCAAGTTGGGAGTCACTGGGTGAGGAACAATTTTGACTCAGCTCCAAGCATCTGTCCGTTGGACACCTGTTCTTCCAAACCAGTGTAAGGCACATCAGTGACAGTCAATTCATCATGCAGATATACTTACTGTACCATCTATAGCCAAGTTTTGAATGATGGCTTTTTTTTTTTTCCCATTTGCAGACCTCTGTTGGGAGGTCTTGTAGAATATATCTGGATAACCAATATATAGGACACAATTCCAGATCCAGGGAAGGAGAAGGATGTGTGGAAGGGTTGACCTCACCTCGGTGAATGAAGGACAGACTAAGAAAAAGGATTAGGAAGTTGAGATATAGTAATTAGATCTGAAAGAACAGTATATTCTGGTTCTGTGTCTTTTCAAATGCTGGAACAGGAAGAGAAAGGAAAGAAGATCAGAGGTACAGGACCGCCCATGGGATAAAATCCAGGCCCCTAACATGGAATAAATATCTCTGGTATCCGCCCCACTGTCTCATCTTGCACCTGGAGCTCCAGCCGCCCTGAACTATTTTCAGTTCCCAGAACGTGCCTTCTCTTCCATACCTCCATGTCTTTGTATATACTGTGAACTCTCCTGGGAAAGTTCTTTCTGCCTCTTGTCCATATGGAAAACTGCTGAGTACCCTTTAATATTCAGCGGAAATAACTGGCCTTTTATGGAGTGTTCCTGGAGCTTTCCAGGTGTATTAAGTACTTCTTGCTCAGTGCTCCGTGACCTCTTCTATGTATCTTTGGTGTAACATTCATCACACTGTTCAGGAATTAGTCATTTACATTGCTGTCCTCTTGTTGAACAGGACACTCCTAAATTAGGGTAAAGACCCTGTGTCCTTTTTTGTCACTATATCTCCTGGACCTAGCACATTTACTGGCTGGAAAACTTCTTTATGATTTCAAAACCCCATCTCTGTAGCCCTTGACTGTCTTCTGTTGACAGATGACCAATGGCCTCACCAATCCCTAGTGTATGTTCCTTTTGTTACCAGAATCACCGGCCAATAGCTTGGGGAAGAGTTAAAAGTCAGAACTACAGAGAAAATAAATGGGAGAAACATAAAAAGCAATTCTCTATCTCAACACAAATAAAACACAGAAAGTATGCAGCAGTGTGCTATCTAATAGGTTCATGAAGGTAGTCATAATTGTTATCATTATAAAATATTTGCTGAACTTCAAAGGGGTTAGTCCCACTTTTTTTTTTTAATGAGAAATTTGGAAGAAAAATTCTTTACAGTCTGGCTATTTTTCCAAATCAGTTGATCTTGACGTATCATCAATTGGCAAAAGAGATCTTTGGCTCGCTTCCTCTCCTTCCTTGTCTCCCTCCTCTTCAACACGTTCTGTTGGTTTGGCCAGTGAGCAGACTGAAAAGTCTAAAGAGAAGAGGCTTGGAAATCAGAGAGGTGATTCTAGCCAAAGGACTGAACAAAGAGGGTTTGGATATGGCCTCTGTTGTCACTGGAGCAAACAGAGAAAAGTAAGCAAGAGAGGAGACACTTGCCAATATGATCATCTCTGATTGGAAACCTCAGATATCGGGTCTCTGGTGTGCAGCAGACCTGGAGAGGCCCACCATGTGGAACACGTTAATGACACGAGGTTACCTAAGACTGCTTTTTTTAAATCTGTTAGACAGTGAATTCATTTTTAAGAACCTTACGATAAAATTTTACAAAGCTAGAGTAGCATGATGATAGATAAGCAATGTATTGCTCACAATAAACTTTGAATAGACATCCAAGTGG
Source organism: Neomonachus schauinslandi (assembly GCF_002201575.2). Classification (NCBI taxonomy): domain Eukaryota; kingdom Metazoa; phylum Chordata; class Mammalia; order Carnivora; family Phocidae; genus Neomonachus; species Neomonachus schauinslandi. The sequence continues at coordinate 99,011,206 of NC_058406.1, read as the reverse complement.
CTGAAGGTGTTAATGGGTAGTTGGCAGAGACTCTTGTAAGAGAAGGTGAGGGTAGAAATGACTGGCCCCTGAGAGGGGAACTCAGACTGTTGCAGGTCAGAAATTCCGTGACCAGAACAGAAGAAACCAAAGGAAAACTGAAACCCCTCTGAGACCTGAGTCAAGAAAGGCACAAGCAGCTATAGAAACAATTCCCAATTCTCCAGTACTAAAGGATTCCTTTTGTCTGCAGTCTTGATTTTACATCAAGTTGCTTTTCTCAGTTTTAGGCTGGCTAAAATTCATGAAATAATGGTGCAGTAATAAAACATAGGGCAAAAATTTACTCCTTTATTTATTCATTCAGTGCATACAAATTGAGATCTGACTATGCAACAGGCAACAGACCTTAAGCACCGGGACACAGAGAAACATGGGATCCAAAGTAGACACACCAGTGGCAAAGAGAGTCACGGCACACCACCAAATCCTGATATCTAGCACTAGTACTTTCTAACAATTAGATCTGTCCGATGAAGCTTAATGGAGTTTGAGGACAAATAAGATGTGGCATAGCGTAAACAAATAGGATTAATTTTTCTAAAAAGAGATATGCTTTGAATATATAAATAGATTCGGGAAGTAGCTGGGATAAATCTATGAGAGGTGGATCCACAGCAAAGCGTGGTGAGGGATGTGTGGTCTCAGTCATTATTTTTCAGTAGTCATGGCCCCTCCCCCACAACTCCACCACCAAAATGAACCTTCTGACAGACCCCTGGACTGGATGGACAGTAGCTGTGTCATACGTGGTGTCTTGTACAGGACGTTCTTAACAGCTAAGGAAAGTCTTCCTGATGAGGATGTGGAAAGTGTCTGTCACTGTCAGCATTTATTCACTGGTGATGGAACCAGAGAGTACAAGTTTCATCAGAGATTTCAGCCCAAGGTCAGAAAGAACTTCCTAACATCTATTAGAAAACTGAGTGTTTTCCTTGGGAAATACCCCAGCAGGGGCTGGATAACCATCCAAGATGGCATCCCAGGAAGAGGAAGTAGGTGATACCCAAGAACTGTCCCAATTTTTAAATCTATGATTCTACAACTCAGTCTTCCAGTTGGATTTTAGATTTGGACAGATGGGTAAATGGTCACTGTCCTATATAGCGTTGGCGGCTTAAATAAAATTATGAATACCTTTGCCACAGTCTTTTTGCCTGTTAGGAAAATGAAATCAAAGTTTTTCTATTTCCTGTATAAATATGACATGGGCAGTATATCAGTGTGTAACTGTTACTTCACAGTCATCTGTCACTTTATTGTGAAATGAGAAGGGACTGTTCTTTGTCCTTGAGCTAATATTTTGTCCCTCGTTGGTACAATGTTCCTGGGAAGAATGGAATAGAAGGTGAAACCACAAAGGTCTTGCCATCTGCAGTGAGCCTCCCGTGCCATTACAGGGAATCCTAAGATGTTCTGATGGGTGGCCAACATTCCAGAACAAGGCAGTGAGATCCATGCCTGACCTGTCTCTTTCTTATATGCATCAAAGCTCGGCATGGCTTTATCTGCCTATCCTCTTATTATTCTGAACTCCCTAATTGCCTGGACTCTTTCTCTCCACAAATAGTTCCATGTACTGTATTCAGCATTAATGTAGGTGACTATGTGGACATGTCTTCTATTCCTACTTTTAACAGATTAACAGCTAATAAACACCATGCAACACCCTCTCTTCTCAACCTCTTCTAAAAATACAGAGTTTGATTTGCCAACATTGGTGTATTTAAAGCCTCCAAGATTCCAGGGAAGACTTTAGAAAGTTAACTGTGCAAGTAAAGCCTGTTCAGAGAGGAAATTTTCCAACACAAAGAGCAGCTGCTCATCTGAGAAGAACCTCAAGGTATCTTCTAGTCATTTGTAAGGAAAAGATATTTGTTCTCACTTAAAATACAGCTTCTCACTTTATTCTTGGTCTGCAGGAGTGAAGAGAACTCTGGAAATATATTGCCTAGGGAGGAAGACAGGCAGCATAAGTTTCATCTCAAGAGGGAATGCTTGTCTTTTGCAGGAAGGGACGCCATGTTACCTTCTAGTGACTTTGCAATGAAAGGACAATGCCACCTACTCGTCTCTACCCTCCTTGTCCATAGTCCCTGTACTTCTGCTCCTTCCACTTAGATAGAAGTGAAGCAGTTAGTTTTAAAGAAAAGTCAATAATCAGAAGCTTTAACAAAGTTAAAAGTTCAAAGCTTTAAATGAAGCCCCAAACAATACTCTGTTTTGAGGACATGGAATATCAGCAAGAATATGACCGAGAGAACCTGGATAGTTATGTTGAATTGATGTCCATCAGTACCTCATATATATGATAGAATTTATTGAAGGGTAAGGTAGGCAGTGTGTGCATATTTTAATTAATGGAACCTCCAGTATCAATGAAACAGAAGCCTTAATGTATTTGTAAAATACTGGATGAAAGTTTCCTGAGGTCCAATGGTCTCATGTATGTGACCCTCAAACACCAGCTTGGTTATTAGATTATAAAATACAGATCAGTATTTAGAGAAATGTATTGGCCTTTTTGTGTGAGGTATAATTTCTGGGACAAAACCCTTTCTTTGCCTTCAGGTGGGCATTTTTTGTTGTGGCAGAAACTCAAGTGTATTTGCTTGCTTACTTCTCCTTTTGTTTATATTGCCCTGCTTGTCTCTGTTGATTTAAGCGATTTGACAGTTCCCTGGACTCCACATCCCCACTGGTGGAGTTGACTCTGGGGCAGGCTGTGTCCATGTACTGTGGTAATGATGATGATATTGTCCTGTGCTCGAGAAATAGTCAGTGCCACTCTCGGCTCAACTCTGGTCATGATATTAGTGACCTTGACCTTTAAAAATGCATAGTTTTTTTTCTGACTTTTCATGCAGACCAGACCTCCTTTGAAGAAAGCTCAGAGTAAAATTCCATCATAGTTATCACTTGCTTGCACATAATCTGAATTGGGTTCATTTCTTCTTCCTTATGCATTTCAGTGTCATCTGTTCCTTGTGCTCTTCTAGACTAATTTCCCGGGCGGTGAGGGGGGTGATGTCTCTCAATCCTACGTATATACCACTTGTCAGACAAACCACCGCAGGATCTTTAAAAAGTCAGTGCGTTTCTTGGCATGATTTATAATTTCCTTTGTTGGCTTTTCTCTCCGCAGAACCGGGCTGGAAGCCATCATGGAGACTTATGCGTTCTGGAGACCCCCTGTGCGCACACTCACCTTTGAGGATTTCACCACCATGCAAAAGCAGCAAGGTAATATCCTGGGCCATGGCTTCTTCTTAGTGATAGTGCCGGGGAGAGAGTGGGAGCGGAACTGAATACAGCACCTCTGGCCCCAAGCCAAGCCATGGGTTACACCAGTTCTTCTCGAACGAAGAGTACTTGGTAGCTCTGTAAATAACCAAAGCATAACCACTTGTGCAAACAAGCTGGCTCCAGATGCAGCATCCTCTCCCCCTTCCAAAAAGCAAGGTTATGTTCATGATTATGATGGGGGTGAAATTATTATTTCTATGCCTAAGCATTCACATAGCCCTTGGTATTCGAAGAACTACTTCATGATAATTTCATTTATTCCTTATGGCAGCCTTATCAGTTTTCTTATTCTGGTTTTGTAGAGGAGAAAAAACTCAGTCCAAACAATGGGAATGAATTGCTTAGATCTGACAGTGAGGAGGGGACCGCTGCAAGCCCATCTGAATTTTGCAACTTGGGCTCCCTCCTTTTTGGCTGAACACCTGGACAGACACAACACCTATCTCAAGTTGATGGGCCGGGTGAACATTTTCCTTGCACTGCTTTGTGCTTTACTTCCAGTTTCTCCCTTCTCTGGCAGCTCAGGGTGGGAAGCCTGTGGCCTTAGCACAGATGGCTTGTGGGCCAACCTCAACTCTTTTCCTCTGTCAGTGGCTCTTCCCAGGGCAGGACCCCTTTGCCTCGGGAAGCTTCCTAGAGTGTCAGACACTTTATGAGTCTCTCTCTCCAACCTCCTCCCGCCCCAAAGTGACACTGGTCAAAATTACAGACAGAGCTTACTCTGTTCTGTCACACAGCTGCCATTAATGGAACCCTAAGTTTTGAAATTGTGGCTCTGCCATATGGGAAACCCTTCTAGGACTTGATAATACATTATATTATGTTCCCCTCCCAGAGGAGCTTCCAGCAGTTTGCACACTAAATTAGGTTTTGTAATCTAAATTATTGAAGTCTCTCAGGTTTTAAGATGAAGAAGGCGATTAAAAGGATAGGGGCTGGGGGCAGACCACTTGGTTTAGGCTCTTATCACTGCTCCTTCCTAGCTTTGTGACCTTGGCCAAGTCTCCCATCCTTTCTGACACTTAGTTTTCTCATCTGCAGAATGGAAGAATATAGTAGAATTCTTGTGAGGATTAAATGAGACAATGCATTTAAAAACAGAGTAGGCATGCACTACATGCTAGCAATCGTGGTGGCGGTGATGATCATTGTCATCACCATCATGACCACCACCATCTCCATTCACTCATGTCCCTGTACATGGATACCTGAGAGGAAGATGCCTCAGGGACAAGAGATACTGCCTTTCTGATGATTAACTATTTAAAGCATGATTAGACCATTCATCTTCATAGGGATCTGGTGAGACAAGTGATGCAGAATTTCCTTCTGTTTTTTCTCAATAAATGGCCGAGAAATGGAAGCCCTCTGTATGAAGCCAACTTTCTCTTCATAATTCTGTGAGAGAAGCAGGCTCAGTACATATTCAGGGTGCTGCTTTTGCTCTGAGGCCCTCATGGCCCTTAAGAGGCAGAGGTGTTATGACAGTTGGGAGATCTGGGCCTTCATCTTTGATGGCCACTAACTCTCTCTACAACCTTGGCTTCTAGTGAGTCTGTTTCCTCACCTACCAAAGAAGGGTAACTTTTCGTGCAGTCATGTATATAAACATGCTTCATAAATGAAAATGGGTCATTTTCATGCAAAGACACTTGATCCTGTTTATTTCTGAGGTGGCTTCTTGCTTCTCTGCCCTTGCTTTACTCACTGACTGTCCAAGCTCTAGCTAAGCAGGCGTTTTGTATCATGGAGGCTGGTGTGTTCACTGTGTTCACTGGTGTGACATTGTGTTCACTGCTGTGCTCTCGAGAACTGTCCCTGGGCCTGGCAGCCAGGAAGTACCCAATGAAAGGAGGTAGGCAGGGTCACTGACACACGGGCCTGGAGCACAACCACCTGGTATGTGTGTGGATATGGATGTGGAATGATGATTGGGGTTGACAGTCTGCATTTCACCAGCATATGGGGTGGTTGAGCCAGTGTTGACTCTTAGAAAACAGTGGTTTAAGAGAAACTGAGCTTTCTTTTTTAAATTTTTTATTTCTTTTCTTGTATTTTTAAAATTATTTCTTTTTTTATTTTTGTTTTTAATTTTTTAAAAGATTTTATTTATTTATTTAGAGAGAGAGAAAGAGAGCACGAGCAGGGGAGGGGCAGAGAGAGGGGGAGAGGGAGAAGCAGACTCCCTGTTGAGAGAGGAGCTCAACGAGGGGCTTTCTGGGATCATGACCTGAGCTGAAGGCAGATGCTTAACTGACTGACTGAGCCACCAAGGCACCCCTATTTTTAATTCTTTTTAATTTAAATTTTAGTTAGTGAGCATACCGTGCAATATTGGTTTCTGGGGGTAGAATTCAGTGATTCACCACTTATATACAACACCCTGTGCTCATCACAACAAATGCCCTCCTTAATACCCATCACCTACCTAGCCCTTCACCCCACCCATCTCCCTCCATCGACCCTCAGTTTATTCTCTATTGGTAAGAGTCTCTAATGGTTTGTTTCCCTCTCTCCTTTTTTTTTTTTTTTCTTTTTCTGCTTTCCATATGTTCATCTGTTTTCTTTCTTAAATTCCACATATGAGTGAGATCATATGGTATTTGTCTTTTTTTCTGACTGACTTATTTCACTTAGTATAATACTTTCTAGCTCCATCCACATCGTTGCAAATGGCAAGATTTCATTCTTTTTGATGGCTGAGTAATATTCCTGTGTGTGTGTGTGTGTGTGTGTGTGTGTGTATACAGTATCTTCTTTATCCAGTCATCAGTCGATGGACATTTGGACTCTCCATAGTTTGGTTATTGTTGATAATGCTGCTATAAACTTTGGGGTGCATGTACATCTTCAAATCTATATTTTTGTATCCTCTGGGTAAATGCCTAGTAGTGCATTTGCTGGGTCTTAGGATAGTTCTATTTGTAACATTTTAGGGAACCTCCAAACTGTTCCCCAGAGTGGCTGCACCAGTTTGCATTCCCACCAACAGTGCAGGAGGGTTCTGCTTTCTCTGCATCCTCACCAACACTTGTTGTTTCTTGTGTTGTTGATTTTAACCATTCTGACAGGTATGAGGTGGTATCTCATCATGGTTTTGATTTGTTATTTCCCTGATGATGAGTGATGTTCAGCATCTTTTCATGTGTCTGTTGACCATCTGGATGTCTTCTTTGGAAAACTGTCTATTCATGACTTCTGCCCATTTCTTAACTGCATTATTTGTTTTTTGGGGTGTTGAGTTTGGTAAGTTCTTTATGGATTTTGGATACTAACCCTTTATCAGATATGTCATTTGCCAAGTATCTTCTCCCATTCCATAGGCTGGCTTTTAGTTTTGTTGATTGGAGAAACTGAACTTTTGAAGCAAAATGTCACACTTGTTTAGTGACTCCATTTTAGTGTGTGGGGGGGGATGAACTTGGAATTACTGGATACATATGGTAGTGGGATTGGGGCTAGAGGAAAAGCCAAAATTCTATTAAATTGTTTAATTGGAATACATTTTTGAACTATATACTGAACTTGATCCAGATTCTCATTATTAAAAAATACGTGGCTTGGTTTCTTGACGTTAACAAAGGATGTAAAAGAAACAACATCCACTCCCCCTTCCCTTAAGAACTGAGAGTTCCAGTAACTCTGGACACTATCACTCATAAAATGAAGAAGAGAGACAGAGCCATCTCTGTTTTGTGTCTTAGAAGAAGTAGAGAGTGTTGAACTTCTAGTGGAAACTTCAGTGGCTGACTGAGTTTTGTAGTAATTCCCTTTTGGTGAAGAGAGTATTGGGACCATTGGCACTAAACTTAAGCTCCACATGATTGACTCACCCAGGATCCATATAACCTCACTGCTTCAAACACATGAATATCTGGCATGTCACATCTGCAGCCCTGGGCCAGTTTTGTCCTCCTGCTGGAGGCTGGATCCACTCTTATGTCTGAGTGAGGTTAGGATGCTGCTTTTTTCATCCCGCCCTTGCTGTCATTTTTATTTCTCTTTCATGAAGACCCATTGGTTGATAAAATTTCAAGGAAATTCTTAGTTGAATTAGCCACTGTTTTGCCAAACCCCAGATCTTTCTATTTTAGAAATTATATTGAATGGGTAGTCTGTATGGTTGTTTTCTCCAATGGAGAAGATTGCATGGGATTCATCATCCTCTGCCTTTACACAAGAATAAACCAAGGTACAGAGCGGTCTACTCACATGTCTGCAGCTAAGCAGTGGCAGAAGTGAGTTGAGGATTCCCAAATGGATCTCCATCTTGACGGGGCACTTGCCTTTCCACCCAGACCACATTTGCTTTCTTCATTCCTACTTACTAGAGCTTTAATTCGCCACAACATTTTTTTTTAAGTTTACTCTTACACTTGATATTTTCTTGTCAACAACTTGAGCATTAACTCTAAATAGGTCAGTATCTTATTTTTATCAAGTCAAGTGTCTGGTCTTACCTTCAGACCTCTTCATTGAGAATCGGCAAGGGAGTTTATACGTTTGGAGAGTCTGGAGATAGGGATTATGTTTCCGGAGTGGCTTCTGCCTGAACACTGCTAGTGGCGGGGACAAAACGAACTAACCACGTAAGTGCTGCTTGGGGGATGTTGACTGAGGCAACACAGATGGAGAAGAAAAAAGAAGTAAGAGCCCAGGCCAGTTATGGCCAAGTGCAGTTCTGTTGTTCTGATGGTATATACTGTAGAGCTACTTGTTTGGCCCAAACTGAGGGAGCTTCTGTGAGCACCATCCGTCTCCACAGGGTCTGACAATGGTTGTACTCTAAGGAACCATCCTGGACCAGCGACACCAGAGCTGGCAGGAAATCTCCATCTACAGAAGTAAGGAGACCTGTCATTTACAGAAACCCTCCCTTCTCCTCAACTGGTAGCAGCCAAAACTAGAGGGATTTCAACACCACTGGGGCTTTTTAATGTTTGTCAGGCAGTTAAAAGGATGATGGACATCTCTGTCAGTGTTGGGCCTTTTATAGGTTTGATTTGTAATAATTACAAATTATAATTTACAGAGTTGGCCCTTGAAAGGGATTAGATGCTGAGAAATTCATACCAGTAAAAGATAGAGAAAGAGGACAGTTCAATGGACAGCATGTCTTTGAACTACTGTTCACTATTGATCACTCAAACAATTCAGAGATAGCCACTTAAGCAGATCTCATTTATCACTGAGATCTGGAATGATGCCCGTGAGCAGCTCATGACAGGGACTGGAAGGCATCTCAATTCAGTCCACTAAAACAAACAGTTATTGGTGACATATTCTATGTTGTCCCAAAGTCCCTTATGCTCAGTGTGTCCAAAGTTGAGTCCATGATTTACCTCACAGACTTGGCGCCCTTTCCTGGGGGAAGGACACCACTATCCACTCACCATCCTAGGTGTTTCCTTCCCTCCCTACCCACCATAGCCAACCAAGTTCTGGAATCCATCCACACCTCTAGTCTCCCTTGCCACAACCCTGCTCCAGGCTCCCACTTGACTTCATTCTCAGGCCCCACCCCCAGCCCCCATGGTGGTAACATAGCTGTCAACAGCCCTAGACCTCCATCTTCTTAAGTTTAAATCTGATGGGAAGGGTCACGTGCCCCTCTTAAGTTTTCTAGCAAAATCTCCCTGAGTCTCATTGACTCTGTGTTACCAATTACTGTGGTAGGGCCCGGGAAATATGATGCTTGGACCATTCAGCCCTTAGTCACCTGCCTTCCCTGGTGGTAGGGGCGAAGGCCTGAGAGTGGGGAGGGGGTTTCTCAGTGGGAAGTTGGGTACTGTGGTCAGGAGAGAGGCAGATCAGCCCTAAATGGCAATCACAACCGATGTGTACAGGACAGCAGGGCAGGCAGTAAAGCAAGTAGCAGAGAAAACAACCCAGTTAATGAAAGGGGAAAAGATGGGGCTAGCCCACCTGGGGCAGTGTGGCAGGTGTGAAACAGGGCCATCCAGGAAGCACAGAGGCTCAGAACCTCTGTTGGTCCCAGAGGACCAATGTGAAAAATGAGAATTGGGTGAATATATTAAAAGCTATTTTATTTTTATTTGATTTGATTTGATTTGATTTTTTAAATTCTTATGTTAATCCCCATACATTACATCATTAGTTTTAGATGTAGTGTTCCATGATTCATTGTTTGTGCATAACACCCAGTGCTCCATGCAGAATGTGCCCTCCTCAATACCCACCACCAGGCTAACCCATCCTCCCACCCCCCTCCCCTCTAGAACCCTCAGTTTGTTTTTCAGAGTGCATCGTCTCTCATGGTTCGTCTACCCCTCCGATTTCCCCCGCTTCATTCTTCCCCTCCCGCTACCTTCTTCTTCTTCTTCTTCTTTTTTTTTCTTAACATATATTGCATTATTTGTTTCAGAGGTACAGATCTGAGATTCAACAGTCTTAAAATCTATTTTAAAAGGATCCATGTATATCTTTAAACTTTATGGAGAAGGATGCATTAGGAGTCTTTCTAAGATTGAAACCACACAATTCTCATTAGCACTGCAATGTTACACATCTGCATTTTGATAAGGGTACTCATTTCAACTAAGGGTAATTCCTTAGTGGGGATGGACAGGGCTGTGATCATGACCATTGATGTTATGGCCTCTGGGTTTGTTCCCTGGGTTGAGTCCATAGGGTGCTGACATTTTTACCTCTTATCTGTTTGAAAGCCTCAAAGAAGGCTGCTCAGGGACACAGTGATTCCATATTCTTCAGGGACACATGCCACCAAGTTATATGAGAGAAGAGTCTGGCTGATGGAACCAAGTAATTACATGGAAATTTATTCTTTACTAGCCCAAATGGGGTATTGTTTTTACTGTTTTTCAATTTTGAGGGGGAGGGGAATAGAGCACAACAAAATAAACCCAAAAGGAAACTGTATGTGAAAGCCTTCATATTACAGTCTGGAAGTGATCAATTTAAAGATGCGGAAGTCTGCAGGTTTGGTATTCAGGATTTTCATGGTCACATTTAACTTGTCTTCATGGTATACAAGTATATTCTAGGTTATTGTCCTCATATGGAAGCACTGCTAAACATGTATTCTTTTTGGTTAGTTTGGCCGTGAGCCTTGAATATTGGAACAGGCTAATGTTGAATATGAATTTCAATGAGTACCTCCTCACTTGGGTCCATGGGTAAAACAGGATACAGGGAGGTGGGGTGGACAGGGACTTGGTCCTGGAATACCAGAGAGTTTTCAGCCACTTAGGGCATTACATTTTAACTCACCTCTCAGAAGTGGATTAAGACCTCTGAGGACAGTGGGAAAGACACCAACCTGCCTATTTGTGTTCAATTCCACTTGCTTGGTCTGAGAAGAGATAGAGACATGGGGCATTGAATTTCCATTCTGGGCAAGGGTGAGAGGAGAGGGAAAGATAGTCCAGAGAGGAAACAGAGTTGGCTTAGCTTTTGGGAAGATGGGCTTAATGGGCCCATAAGTGGTCAAGGGCCCAGCGCTCTATCATTCACAGCCATGGAGGCTCCTCCAGCCTGTTACATCCAGGCATCTAGCTGTGACATATGCTCACCAGTGTGCGGGGAAGCCAAGATGCTCAGCTCCATGGACAGAAGCCAACACCTGAGAGCCTCTCCATCAGAACCCTAATGCCCTAGGATTCCTTTCTCCTTCCTTCCCTCCTTCTCCACTTATAGAAGGGAAGAGAAGAGGAAACAATATTTACAATGTATTTAACATTGACAAATATTTAATGCCTATGTGCACTTTGTATTATATGTTATTTCATCTGTTTCTCAAAATATCCCTACAAAGGTAGACACTCAAAATTCTACTTACATAGAGAGGCTCACTTGCAAGATCCTATACTCAGTAAGAGAGCCGGGGAATCCAAACTCTACAGTCCGTGCTCATCTATCTAAGGTTTAAATCAAGACCCTGAGAGCATTCAGAACTTGGCAATACAGAAGGGATGAGGTGAGAATGTTATGCAAAAAAGGGAGGTAGGCTTTTCCTTTGAGAGGCAGCTCAGACCCCTCTGTAGCACTGTGGCCAGGCCTCCCACTCTGCCCTAGCTCTTCTGTGATGCGAGGCCTCAAGGCAGCCCAGTGTTGAAAAGCACAGGGAGGGCAGCCTGCCTCCTTAGGCTTATTTAGCACTTGGCTGGTACTCCCATTCTTGTTTAACAGCCGCCAAGCTGAGAGATCATAAGAGAGTAACGACTTCTCAGTATCTTGGTTTGCTTCTTTGCAAAATGCGTACCATAGTCTTCTCTTTCTATGTGGACCTTGAAAAATAGCTATTATTTGACTCAAGTGCTTAAAGTGCATAAGAGCATTTCTTCAAACGCTAGTTCATGTGGGGGCTCCCACCCCCTGAAACGCAGCAGGCCACCAAGTCTCATTTCCAGTGAGTGTCATTTAAAAGCCAAAGCAAGCTGACTACACACTTTTTAACATGGGACCTCTCTCATCTGCTCAACAGAAATCCCTGTAACTTGTTAATAGTTCCCTTCTTATTTTTTTGTAGTGAAACCAATTGCGGCCTTAAATCAGTACCATTCGTTCCATCTTGGGCCATCTGAGAAAACCATTTAGAGTTGTAAAAAGTCATCTGCTCCATCATGCACTTCCTGCTGCAAGGCTGGGGCCAGGGCTGAGGGAGCCTCCCTAGAACAGGACAGTGCAGTGTGCTGAACGGGGGGGTCTCTTTGGGGACCACATAAACACCAGATCTGGGGGGGGAGGAGCAAGGGCGGACTTTCAAAGAGAGGAGATCAGATACATCTCCCATAAAACACAGATCTCTTTACAGCTGGAGTCGGGTTTCTCCATTTATGCCATAGCACTTATTTCCCCGAAGCTCATAGCGTTGAGGGTGCAAGAGGAGGGAAATGTGTAGAGTGCCAGTTGCAGAGCATGAATCTCTGAATTTCCTGGAAGGCTCTGCAGTCTAGGCCACTCGGGAGTCCAGAAACAAGTAGTGGGAGATATTCTTCCTCATCCTTCTCAGCCGTGCCCTTCCAGACTCCTTCTTTATATTAAAATGGCTCCTTGAAAAGTCCTTGCTATTGGCCATTCACACTTTAGCATAAATTTAATCCTCAGACGCCAATAGAATTCTGAGAAGGACAGAAACAGAAGCCTGTCATTTGAGACCCTCTTTCACAGAGGAGGAGAATGAAGAGGTAGCCCACATTACCTGTGATCATGAGCTGGATGGAGGCCAGTGGACCTAGAATTAGTCTAGGTGCTCTTCCTACCACGGTCAGCTGCTGGCTTACTTCTCTCGGTGGTATATATGATATTGGCCTTATCTCAACTTGTGGGATAGAAATCTTTTTACCTCTCTTAAAGGAATTTAAGGCATGAAGAAGAAACAGGAAGGAGAATTTCCTGAAATGACTCTAAAATCAGCAACTGTTTATTGTTCTATTTTGGAAGTTCATTGGGGAAATTCTTTTGACCAAGCAAGAGATGATATTAGCTGGGTTTTATAAAACCTCAACTCGGAAGAAACTATTAACGAGCTAAATTTGAAATTCCACAGTCAGTACCACTACCATATTTGTGGATGTAGGCTGAGGCAAAAAATGAACTTTGGGTTTCTCTTTGAGTTATCTGCCTCTCAATTTGCACATTTGGACCCTCCTCCCTGGCACCCTGTGGGTGGTTTTTCTGTATCCCAATATCTCTGGAAGCCTGCCAGTTTTCTTCACATTTCTCTCACTGATAAAAACCTTATTCCTGCTCCTTTCCACTTAAAATGTCCTTATCCTTTTATGGCAGCTCAGGTTCTAAGAATCCTTACAAGAGTTGTGGATGACCTAAGGGTACCATGCTCCTTGGGGGAATCAGGGCTCTCATCAACAACGCTGGGAAGCTCCCAACCTTGCCCCAAAGGAGGAATTCCATCATGGGAGAGTCCCTGTGGAAGACAGAGCAGCCTCCCATTCTGGAATTCAAATGAAAGGCCCGGCAGCCCAAGCACTCACCACTGCCTTTAACTGCCAGTGGGCGAGGCAAAAAGTGGGTCCTGCCCAGCTCCTTCATAGCCCTGGGAAAGGAGAGGCTTGGAAGGGTCATTTTTGTCTTCTGAAACTATCTGAGAACACATGTGAAGTAGGTTGAGTTGAACTGGCCCTTCATCTGTTGGTGCATCAGCCCCCAATCCAGTTCTAATATCCGCACGTCCGAGGAGCAACTCTGTCAAATACAGTTTCAGGAACTTGAGGAGATGAAAGGGACCTGGAGGTCCTCTCACCCCAAGTGTGGTCTCCAGACCATCAAGCAGCATCAGTCTCAGAAATGCAAACTCTCGGGCCCTGCCCCAGATGTGTAGAATCAGAAATTCTGGGGGTAGAGTCAGCAATCTGTTTTAACAAGCTCTCCAGGTGATCCTCATGTACCCTAAAGTTTAAGAAGTGATTCTTCTTAAACTGCTGGGTGCTTTGAAATAAGGAATTTGGGTGGTATCACTGGTTTTCAACCCTGGCTGCACATTAGAATCCTTTGATTCTCATTTAGTTGGTCTGAGCTGGGATCCTGGAACTTAAAAGCTTGTAGCTTCTCCTAGCTTGACAGCTACTGATCCAATTCAATTTCTCATCTTCTGGATAAAGAAACAAACCCAGAAAAGATAAGTGATGTGCCCAGGACCACATGGGGGGTTTGTGTGGCAGAGCTGTGAGAACCGAGATCTCCTGCCTTTGTGACCTGTCTGGACTCTTGCCCTCACAAGTATCCCAAATCTGCAGACTACATTTACAGTCTTTGTTCCAATCGCTGAGACAGAGAATAGGCTTTTCTAGAGGGAGATTAGCAGAGCCTCTGAATTATAATGATTTAGTTACAGGTTAGCTTTGCTTTATGCTAACCTAGCTCGTCTGGTTGTGCTCATAGTATCTTTCATATGACAGAACTTCAGTCCCATACCTGACCCCCTACTACCTGGGCCCCCCTGCTCAGCCTTCCCAGGCCTTAACCTTGATTTGGCACCTTGCCCCAGTACCCCATTTCCTCTGCAGGTGAGGGCCTGAGATTTGGTATGCTGTGTTTTTAGCTGGAGGACTAAATATGGCAAGGTCAGCCATAGTCCCAGGTGACAGCACGTAGCTGATGCATTTCCACAGACAATGGGGGGAAGTTGAGCTGGTGGATTTTAAATCTGATTATCAGAGGTCTTACTGGAAAGTGAATTTGATGGTGAGAAATGGCAAAGTGAATACTGGAGGGCTTATTTTTTCTTTTTAAACAAGACTTCGAAGACACACACAGAAACAAGAGTTTAGTGTTCTTTTGTGTCACCTCTTTGTCTTCTCTTTTGGAGTGTGTGTGTGTGTGTGTGTGCGTGCACAGGTAGAATCACTTAACATGAGTCTGCTGAGTTAAGAGAAGGCGATGGTTCTGTAAAACTCAGCCCATCTTGGACATTTGAGGGCACCTCCTGCCTGGCTTGCATCTGGCCTGCACAGACTTCTCTTAAAAGGTCTCTGGCTCAATGGTATTCACCTTTTATTTTTCAGGGGGCAGCACAGGCACTTCCCCGACCACCTCCAGCACTGGGACACCATCCCCTTCAGCTTCTTCTCACCTTTTATCTCCATCCTGTTCTCCTCCAACATTTCATCTGGCGCCCAACACTTTCAATGTGGGCTGTCGAGAGAGCCAGCTGTGCAATCTAAACCTCTCCGATTATCCACCCTGTGCCCGAAGCAACATGGCGGCCTTGCAGAGCTACCCAGGGCTGAGTGACAGTGGCTACAACAGGCTCCAGAGTGGCACTGCTTCAGCCACTCAGCCCTCGGAAACCTTCATGCCTCAGAGGACTCCATCCCTGATCTCAGGAATACCGACTCCTCCCTCGTTGCCTAGCAACAGCAAGATGGAAGCCTACGGTGGCCAGCTGGGGTCCTTCCCCGCTTCCCAGTTCCAGTATGTCATGCAGGCAGGCAATGCAGCCTCCAGCTCCTCGTCACCACATATGTTTGGGGGCAGCCATATGCAGCAGAGCTCCTACAACGCCTTCTCTCTCCACAACCCTTACAATCTCTATGGATACAATTTCCCCACTTCTCCTCGGCTAGCTGCAAGCCCAGAAAAACTGAGCGCCTCTCAAAGCACTTTACTCTGTTCTTCTCCTTCCAATGGGGCCTTTGGAGAGAGGCAGTACCTGCCCACGGGGATGGAGCACAGCATGCACATGATTAGCCCTTCGCCCAATAACCAGCAGGCGACTAACACCTGTGACGGTCGGCAGTATGGGGCGGTCCCAGGCTCCTCCTCCCAGATGTCCGTGCACATGGTTTAATGGCCGGTCCAAACACCACGGAGCCTACTGCCCTACACCCACAGGGCCCCAGCGCCTCCATGGGCAGATCCTCCTTTTTGGGAGCCCAAGCCTTTGAAAAATGGGAACTGTGTATTTTTTTTTTTTCTGGAGGAGGAAAGCACATACCCAAGAACAACAAAAGACATTTAAGCCACTGAAGGATACTTGTGGTAGAATCATCTCCGACTCAGTGGCCATTCTCCTGCCTTCCCAAACCTTAGTTTTATAAAGCATTGTCTACTCCAGAGTGGCCTTTGAAGAAACTGAATAATCATTTTATAATAATGTTAAGGGAGATGCTAGCATGTAGCAGCCATGAAAAGTTACCCCCCACACGAATACAGACCTACTTACACATGCATACCTACATACATACATACGTGCATGCATGCATACACACATATGTATTCACACACAAACTCTTACACACACCGACATACATGCACACTGACTTGGAAGTGGGTGAACTCTGTGGAGGGGGGCCCCGGTGGGGGCTTTCACCAAGAATGGGTCTATGTACAACACTAGATGGACTGGGCCAGCAGTGGCGGTCAACATTTCTCCCCTGCAGCCTACCCTGTTTCTGGAATGAACCGTGTATCCTGGAGCCCCTTCCAGTCCATGAAGGTAGACAAACATCAGCACTACAACCGGACTTGGCTTCCTGAGAACGATTGCTTTTGAACTTTGGCTCTCCTCACTCGGTGTGCTATCGCTGATGTTCCCGGGGGTGCCTGTGAAAAGGGAGTAAGAGCAGCCGAAGGAGAAAGGAAGAAAGCAGTAATGAGCAAGAGAGAGGCGGAGAGCGAGACTGAGAAAGGAAGTGTGAGCAATGGTGAGAGTTGTAATGCACCGAGGAAATTGGTTTGTTTTGGTTCTCCACCCCCACCCCCCTACTGGTTCTAGAAAGAATCGTGGCATCACCGAGGAGGAAACCTCTCTGGGACACTGTGCAGAGTCAGGGCACTGGTGACAGGGACCCGGGCAAGGAATGCACTTCGATCCCGCAGCTCTGACCACCGTGCTCCAGAAGAGGGGTGCCCTGTGTACGCAGTGCCGATTCCAGAGCATGCAGCCTGGCAGGGGAGGGGGACCGGAAGGAGTGTGAAGAAGGAAGGGTGTTACAATCCCGACAGATGATACCAAGAGCAGAGGCGACAAATAGAGGCTTGGCCTTCCACATGCCAGACCCAGACACCTGACCTGGATCACCTACCCCTTAGCCCCTGTGGCATGAGAAATCCGGGCACGTCCCAGGGAATTGCAGATGGGCCTTCTCCATCCTTCCACCTGCCCTTAGATCTCCATTTTTATCAAATAGTTTATTGCATTTTGAAGTTTTGGGTTTTTTCCTTCATCTCTCCTTTCCCCTTCAAATCCTTTAATGTTAAGAAAACAAGTGAAGTTTGGTGCAAGCTAAACTTTTTAAGTGGTGTGGAAATGCAAATAATACCAAGTAAAATAATACAGATATTATTAAGATTTTTGGTTTTGAGGTGTTGTAGATAATGTATTTATGTGCCTAGTGGGGAATCCAATATTATGAATATTAAAAAAGGGGGCAATAAAAAGGGTATGTAAAATATGTATGAAGTAAAGGTGTATAAAAAATTTGCCCTTATGCACGGAACTCTGTTTCTAAGTGCCAAGCACAGAAAGCCGCTAAATAAAATCTTTGCAATTGTATTACAGCGTGTTTGTACGGAAAAAGTAAATAGCAGTGTATGCATTTGCATTGTGCTCTACAATGAGCACAGCGCTCTGGTCTATGCTGCTTGGCATGATCTTTATGTAGACCTCGTGAAGGAGATTTCTCCATCCTCATTTTGATTAGTAATTAATTGAGCTCCAGAGAGGTTGAGTGGATTCTCTGGGATCGAAGAGCTGGTCAGAGAGGGAACGAGGACTTGAAATCAGGTCTGACTCTAGTGGGATGTTCGCTTTCATGCTAGCTGCAGAATCCAGCGAGTCCAACAGCGATCCCCATCCCGGCCCCGTGCCCAGCACCTTATACCATTCTTTATATGCGTATCTCATCTCAGCCCCCCACGATTCTGTGAGATGGGTGTTATATTGATCGTTTCGGAGATCTGGAAACAAGCTTTAAAAAGAAGTAAGTACGTGATGCAGGCCCTCAGGTAGCAAGGGATTGAGCTGGCCATTTGAGCTCCGGGTCTGTGCAGTTACATCGGCTCCCGTTGCCGGAGCCCCCACAGTCCCCACAGTCCCGTGAGGCACTCGGACAATCAGGAAGAAGTTATATCCTAAGGGACTGAGGTGAGCACACTTCTGAGGCTGTTTGATCAGACATTTATACCCTCCCCTTTAAATGTGCCTCCACAGCCCCAGAGGAGTGATTTTGAATTGCCGTGTACCAAATGACGACTTAGACGAATAAAGTGCCTCAGGCTGTTCCACTTAGAAGCACTTTCTCATATTCTCTCTTGTTTCCTCCCATATTTGCTCATTTGAGCCTCACAGTAACCACTGAGTGATGGACAGGGTAGGAAGTATTGGTTTGCAAATGGGAGACGAGGATTCTAAAGGCTGTGACCTGCCTGTACTTCAGAGTGGCTGGGAAGGAGCAGAGCCAGAACTTGAAATCTCCCGCAGCAGAGCCAGAACTTGAAATCTCCCGCTCGACCTCTATCCTGGACTGTTTCTCGGTAGGCAGTGACACTGGGAGCCCGCTGATCCACTTCACGTGGGCTTGATTTGGGGGGTCAGGTTGTCCACTACCACACTCATTCACCGGAAATGGAGCTTGGTTTGGAGGAGCAAAGACTTTAATCATTGCATTGATTTTATAGATAACTTCAAAGACTGAAATGCTGCTAATTCCATCAGCTATCACATGGTTGCTGAAATAGCTGGGACGACAGCTGATGAGAATCTCCATGGACTGTAGGTGTGACATGTCTCAAGACTTAAAAAGGCACTATTTATGTGGAAATCTTGCAGTCAACCTTTGGCTTCATAATGGCAGACTGAAAACAACTACATATAAAGCTTATAGTTATTTCTTTCTGATTCAGCCGCATACCAAATATTATGCACTGGCCTGATAGTGTTTGAGGTTTTAGGTAACAGATAATCATCATATGCCAGGGAGCAAACTTCACATAGAAATTTCCATATTTTCACTTAACAGGATAAGAATTTCAATAATCATTCATGAGTGGTAAGTATAGAAAATTTCTGTTATTTGGATTAATTAGAGCAGTCCAAGTCAATTACATCTCAATTATGGCACGTGTCTTTATCTATAAATGAGAAAGGAATAAAAATATTTATTTTAACAAACTGGATAAAAAATTTTCAAGAATACGCTCTACCTAATTCTCTTTAATGGAATCGTGAAAATTCTTCATAATTGGCACACTGACTACATACAAAGAGCTATAAGAAAGCTATTCTGCCCTTACTCATGTTCTTGGAGGAAAGTCTGTTTTATTCCTCTTTGCATCCTTGGAAAGTTTGTGGCCTAGTACAGAATCTTAATACATAGTCATTCTTACTGCTGAATTTGTCGACCAAGCCCATTTTCCAAGGATAGCGCAAAATGGTTGCATGGCTGAATTATCATTCACTCCAAATTCATGGGCCCAAATGAAAGATTATCCTTCATATGGTGTTCCGTGTCAGATTCATGTAAATTTAATTTACATACTAGCTTGCCAGGATCCCCTAATACATAATGGAGGGTTAAAAAAAAATGCGTGTGATAGTTTCTCTCTTGAAAGGTTTACTTTTCAGGCAGTCATGCGCCTGTGGGGCAAATGACATAAAAGACTGAAAATTCAGAGGAGATGCTCAGTGTAAGAAGGTGAGGTTGGAACTGTTTTCACTGGGGGGTAGAACTTGATTTAGTTTGAATGATGCTCAGAATTTTTATAGAAGGAATGGTGGGTTAAGAATGAAATAACAACTTAAAAGTCAATCAATAAATAAGTTTTGGAGGAAAATGATAGCATCTCAATTCATGCGTAGTCATTTAATAAAACAAGAGTTCGGAACCTTCTTGTAGCCTATAGACTAATATCCTTTTCTATGAAATAGTTTATCATTA
The DNA here is from genome assembly GCF_002201575.2 of Neomonachus schauinslandi. Lineage (NCBI taxonomy): Eukaryota > Metazoa > Chordata > Mammalia > Carnivora > Phocidae > Neomonachus > Neomonachus schauinslandi. The sequence continues at coordinate 98,991,482 of NC_058406.1, read as the reverse complement.
GTGAGTGTACAGAGGGTAGAGATGGAAGGGCAGAGCTTCTTGGCTGATGCCAAATGTTTGATTCATTGCTCAGTACTTGGAGGATTTCAGAGAAGCTCTGCTGTACTAATTTGCATGCAATAAACTGAAGGAGAGTTGTCCTCCTAAGGAAACCCAGCCACAAAGATAAATTTTCACAAAGCGATGGTGTTTATGGTTGTCGGTCAGAGATCTGATTTCCAGAGAGGGCCATACCTGTGACCGGCTTCATTCATTCATCTCGTTCAATATCAATAAACGTGTATCTCATGCCTACTCTGGGTCAAGCACTGCCCTTGGCATGAGGACATAGAGATGAACAATTAGACACGTTCCTGTCTCTGAGGAGTTCATGGTCTGGTGAGAGACTGCTACAGGATACCCTAGCAAACAAATGAATAATGTAACTTCAGATTGCAAGAATCATCTCAAGGGAATTGTGAGTAATAGAATGATAGAGAGTGATTGGAGAATGAGAATGAGAACTCATTTCAATAGGGTTTTCTAAGAGGGCTGCTCTAAGGAGATGACACTTGAGCAAGGACACATGCGGACATCATCTCAGAATTTGCTTACTCCAACTTACACCGAGGGCAGCCATATCCTCACCGGAGGATGTGCTCTGTTGGTCTTGCATCAGCTGGGGCCAGGTATTTTTGTTCTTCCAAGGGCTTTGTAGCATTAATCCTTATTTGCTGAAACCTGGCTGCTGGCCTTCTGGGACTGGGGCCATTTAGAGACTCCTCAAATCTGAATCTGTCTTCTCTGTGGCCCCAATAAAGTCCTGTTTTCATGACTTCCTTGGTCGAGGATGAGAGTCATCCATCCCTTCTATCTGACTTTGTTAAAAGGTTAACACTAAGGATCAAACAATTAATTAATAGTAATCAGAGAAATTATGAACAACAATTAATTTTAAAAGTACTAAATATGTCTTGGTATTCTATAATTTTCTCAGAACTGTTCTATGTAATATGGAGATGTAGAAAATTTCCTACCGTCAAGAAGATGTCAGCTTAAGGGCGCCTGGGTGACTCGGTTAAGTGTCTGCCTTCAGCTTGGGCCATGATCCCAGAGTCCTGGGATAGAGTCCTGCATTGGGCTCCCTGCTCAGCGGGGAATCTGCTTCTCCCTCTCCCTCTGCCTGCCACTCTCCCTGCTTGTGCTCTCCCTGTCTGTCAAATAAATAAATAAATAAAATCTTTAAAAAAAAGATTTCAGCTTGGTTGAGAAGTCAAGATATGTGCATATGAAACAGTGAACAGTAAAAAGTATTACATTTGTGGTAATGAGCATATATTCTGTAAAATGTTAGAAGGAAACATTTTTATTGAGTTTTTATTATATGTTACACATTATGCAAGTTCATCCTTTAATCCTTGCAACTACCCTACAGAATTTGTATTTTAATCCCTATTTTATAGATGGGGAAATAGAAACTCACAGAGATGAGCAATGTGCACAAAATCACAGAGCTTATAAGTAACAAAGACAGGGCTCCAGCCCAGGTCTTTCCACGATTATGTTTTTCTAAAAATGAGATTCAAAAGGACTATAATAAAGAGAGAAGTGTTCATGGAGGAGGTCGAATTTGAATTGTTTGAAGAACTGGAAACCACGTAAAATGAAGAGAGCGGTATCTGGGTGTGAGTGTGGGAAGCAGCACAGTAAAGACAAATATTTTCTATATGGGGCAATGAGTTATGGCAGTGGGCAGTGGGGGGAGTATGTTCACTTTCTTAAGTCAAATCTCAAATCCCTTAAGTCAAATGTTCTCCCTCCTGCTCCTGGTACCATGACTCCGGATTTCATTTTCACACGTGAGATGTCCTAGCTCTGTAACTTGGGCAATTCAGGATTTCCTCCAGTGTCTCAGTGGGAGCCTTCATCCAGGCAAGGGCCAGTGGGGGCTGGGAGGTGATGGAAGAGTTGACTCCATCCCCCCAAACCCACCGGGGCCCCTAGGCACGGGCTCACTGCCACAGTCCCTGAGTCAGGCTCTGCACAGAGCCCCTTGCTTCTCCAGCTCAGGCATGCAGTGCCACGTGGGACTGTGAAAGGGGATCTTGCTGTTTAAGGCCGAGAAAACATTCATCATGTTTTCCTTCTTAGCTCATTTTACTGCTCATAGCACTCATCTTTTATGGGCCAGCCTAACGGCATTTCCCACTTCAGATGCTTCCTACTCACACTTTCAGCTTTTATGAGACTTTACTGTGGGCCCTGCAGAGGCACAGAAAACCAAAGAGGTTTTGAATCCTTTTTGGCATTTTCACCCAGGGAAGCTGAAGCGGACAAAGGGGACTGCCGAGGACGGCCAGGTCAACCCTCCAGCAGTTCTCATTCTAGAAGTTTCTGGACTCCACGAGGAGGATTTGTGGAGTTTCCCCTTCCTGCCACACTGCACATCCTTCCTCCACCCATGGGCAGGGAAAGCCCCTCCTAAGTTGTCTCTGGATAATGTAAGAGAGAAACCTTCAAATAGTAACATGTTACTGTTAATTTCTCACTCATCTTGCAATCCGACCTAGGCTTCCTGGTTAGGTGGCTGTCCTCCAAGCAGTGATCCCAGGAACCAGGCTCCTTTTAGGTTCTGCTATCTTCAACACATAACGTTTGGTACCTCTCCGTTCAGGTAGCAGATGGAGAAAGGTGGAAACTTGAACTTGGGAGATAAATCAGGCCTGGAACTGGTTACATGACTTCCTCCTGATTTTGTAGTTTGAACTCCTATGGCCACACCTACCTGCAGGAGAAGCTGGGAAATATACAGTCTAGGTGAGTGCCCAGGAAGAGAAGGAGACAGATTGGGTAGGCATCAGGGAGTCCCTGCAAGCCCCGCAACCAGTCTACACTTACTTTCTAAGATCTGTCTTTCCTGTAAACCCAGCTGGTAAAGGGAAGGCTAACTTCCAGTCCCAGCTTTTCGAATGTTTGGCAAAACTATCTGGAGCAGTTGAATTTACCCCACTAGAGGTCAGTTCCTCAGTAAGATGTATCTTTCAGTAGGAGTTCCTTCCCATTCTCCTAAAACATCTCGAGGATTTAACTACAAAACAAGAAATGTTTATCAAGTGCTTGTTACATGCCAGCAATATTATTATTATGGCCATATCGTAGGTAAGAGAAAAATTACAAAGGCCAACAATCTTGCACAAGGTCACACTCAGGCAGTCCCATTCAGAGTTTGCACTATTCATTAATATAAGTTAGTTAATTAGAGCTGGCTTCTTGTTTTTATATATATTTCCTTGGGCAAAATGCTGAGAATGCTATTGATAAGTCATTGTCCTTGAACCAAGAAAGCTTATAGTATAGAAGGAATCAGTTCTTAATTGGGTTTCATCCAGAAAGATCCCAAACATGACACTGTAGTGTTAAGTGCCTAACGATTAGTTTTTTTTAATTGTAATATAAGTGCCCAACAGTAAGCTTTTGATTGCTGTTTTTCAAAGACATCCATCTCCAAACATATTGCCCATTACACAACTAAATAAAGACCACCCTGCCCATGAAGTCCCCTGTTTTAGAAAAGCCCACTTGAGTGACCCTGCTCTCCTTTTCCAGTGCACTAATTACTGCTCTTATGTTTTAAATTCACCAATAAAGAGTGAACCCGAGAAACCCGAGGCACCCCACCTGCAGCCCCAGCTAGGCAGAGCCCCAGGTCAGCTCCATGTCTCTCGTGACCTCATTGTGTGGCTCTGGGGATGGCATGTACTCTCCAGGACCTGTGAAAAAACCTTGTTTTTTCAAAGTTCCCTGATGGTTGTTTCTGAGGTGTGCCTTGCAATCATAGTAAGAATCACAAGGGCTGGTCCAGCCACAAAATTGGCTCCAGTCAATCAGGGAGACGTCTGTGGGGGGTGGCCAAGAGGGGTAGGGGCTCAGGTGAGTGCCCCAATCATTCCTAGCATTACTATCAATAGTCTGAGACCAACACAAAGTGAACATGGATATATAAGCCATCTCTCTAGAGTGTCAGGATCACATTCTACTCAGCTTGTAGTTTTGCAGGTCTTCATACCCCAAAGTAGGAGCATGGAATGCCTTGTCGTGTAACGTTCTGTGGTATTCCCAGAGACCCAGTAAAATCTTCCCACATGGTTTCCAAACTAGGCTTCTGGAACTATTCTTTGTTTAACCCTGTGGCAGCACCAGATTTTGGCCTCAGAAGGCTACTGGTGATGCTTCTCAGAAAGGACGCTCACAAAGGGAAGCACCCAGTACCACAAGCCAACAAGCATCTCATGTTCCTTCCCCAGTCAGCTTTCTTTGCAGAGGAGAACTAGTTTAGCAATCCCATTATCCAGAAATGATTCCCAGAAACACCTAGGCAAATGGTCACAGGTTCCATATCCATAATCAGAGTATGCTGGTGTGCAGAGGATTTAATGTTTCATCAATAAAGTCTTTTTCTTACATGTTGGTTTTGTTTCTTTGCCATATGGACTTACATACATCTTATTAAGCTCTCCACACCCTGCCCTAACTTGGGCTCATTCTCCTGAAACGTGACCAGGGAAAGGCTTCTTTAACCATTCAGAATTAGAGGAGATTGAAGCTGTAGTAAAATAATCAGGGCGAAAGCCAGAGGATTCAGAATTGGAAAGACTCATTCTTCTACTCAAAGCATCAGGATGTAAGACTCCTTGAGACTTAAACACTTAGTGACATCCTTTATTATGTAGCTGAACAGAGATATCCTCAAGCAAACCGAAGTTGTTGAGATTGGCAAAGATTCTCTCTGGGGCTCCCAGTCTGTATCTAAGACAGCAGCATGCTTTTGTGGTGGCAGTGTGGCTGGGAAGTTGATACAGAGGGTTAAGGGTCCATAAGTCACATCAGACATTTTGGTTTGACAATGTCTATGAAGATCAGCAGAGCCTTTTGGGAAGATTTAAGGAAGATACTGTCAGAGATTATTGAACTATAGACCAAACTAAAGGACAATCCAGAGTGGCTGCTAAATTCCTTGTCTCTTATAAGGTGAAAGCATGGGGAAATTCAGCCATCTCCCTCAACATGGCCCTCCACAAGACCTGATAAATCAAATTACCCTTTGAGTGTTAAACTAGTTTTTCTGTAGTGACAACTTCAGTTGGATGTGTGTCCTTCTATTTGAATGTCAACACAAGCCATACTTAATGTATCATGACAAAGTAATACAACAAAAAGAGTTTCTGAAGTAGAATTAATTCATAGGCCTGGAAATAACCTTCACCCAAACTCATTCAATCAAACCTTCGACAATGGTTCATCAACATGAACAACTATTTTGTGCAGGACAGAGTGCTAGGTGTTTGTAATGTATATATAAATAAGAGCTAGTCCATACAATTTAGGAGCTCACAGCCCAGCGTGGAGACAGACCATAAACAGAAACAATTGTTGTAGTGAGGAAATGCTATGATAGAGATAAACATGGATGCTACGGGGGCACAGAAGAGAAGCAGTTGGGTCAATCCAGAGTTTGAGGAAGACTTCTTGGAGATGACAATGGGTGGTTAAAAGGAAGACTGCTTAGCACATAGGATAAGTGGAGGACTGATGATTGTAATCAGGGTGGCCTATAGTAATGTTCTAAGGAAATGCAGGTGCCCAGTGCTGCATGATACAGTATACATGTGGGATTCTGGGGAATTTCATATCAGAGGAAATGGCTCTGGAATGGTAGAAAATGACAACACATGGTCTAAGATTTGGAGTCCAAGGGAGTAGGCACCACTGGATATGTGGAAGCTCAGTTTGATGAAAAGCACTGGGTAGCTCAAAGAGTTACAAGAGGCAGTGTCATGGAGAAAAAGTAGGGCATACATCCTCTAACAATATCCTTTTTATCCATAATTATCCCAGAAAAAATTGTAGGAACCAAAGCAGAACTTCAACCCTTCTTGCATATCTGGAGAGCAATACCATGTCATCTTCACACCACAAACCTGATGACGTGAATGTGTGTAGACACTTAACCCACCATAGAAAAGCCAAGCACAGAATAAAAAGGTCACTTGTGGGAAGGTGTGAGATGTGTGGGGAAAGCCAAATCATAGAAGAGTTACCCATGCGAGGGCCAAGTCAAGCAAGATTCAACAGGGGCCGTCTTGCCTGTTCAGGCATTTCATAAGCCCACAGTCAAGAGTGCTAGCACGACCCAGAGATCCAAAATTATGAGTTATTTAACTTGGCCTCTAACATGACTAGCTCTTTTGTGACTTGGCTGTTCTTGGGGATGTCACACCTTGATTCTGTCGCACTTTACTGAAGAATATTTTTTTAGGTGCATTTTATACTTTCAATGACATAGTCCTTTCTTTTTAGGGAAATAATTAAAGAAGAACCAGCAGTAGGGGATTTATTCATTCCAGCTCATTATCTCAGAAAATGCTGCTTTGCAAAGAGTTGTACTGTAGGAGCATGAGCTTTAATGGGGTCACTGGTGCACACAAAACCATCCTTTTTCTCCCACTGCATTATGCAGTAGATCTGATCAGAACTAGGAGACATTAAGGAGGACATGGGAGGGTGGTAAAGTAACACTTAGACTTAAGTGAGGTGCATCAATTTTTGTTTTCAGCTCTCCCCAGTGGCCACCTCAAGAAACTTAGAGGATGGGATTTATAGGATTTTTAAGCCTGAGACCTTTCATTGGCTCCAAGGGAGTACAGATTTCACAGACTGTCCAAGCACAGAATGGAGTGCTGCTGTGATTAGAGGAGAGCAGGAAGCTGGCCTGAAGACAAGATCCAGAAATCTGGAACATTGAGAAATGAGCAGAGACTCTTGTAGAGCCTGGAGGCAGTGACTCTCCAGGAGTCTAGTCTTCTAACTCACTTTTATAGGTCAGGAGATGACAGAATGAAATGCACTCTTATTTGATTTTCATTGACTCCCCCCCTGGAAGCAGAGATTTTATTAGCATGTTTTGCTTCTAAAGAAGCTACAGTCTTTGGGCCATATCCAGTAGTTTCTTTTCTTTTTTTTCCTGCTACATGGAAGGCAGCACACAGGGAACATGTCCTAGGCATATTTTTAAAAGTCCTTGATTTGAGCCTTTGGTTTTATCATTTAGTAACTGTAAAATGGAGATCATAATCTATGTCCTAGGTTGTTAAGAGATAATATAATCAAACACCCTACTCTCAGTGAGGGCTATCTAACAGGCACTTGGTATATGCTAGTTGTGCTGGTGTTTGTCCATCTGTCTTCCTGATAGAAAATAACAGCATAGCAAAAATTGTCTCAAGAAAGACATGATTAGAGGAGAATGACTGCTTGCTCCATCAAGGCTGATTTGGGGAACTTTGAACCAATGTCAGACTTCAATGGTGGGAGCACCTGCCTCATCAACTGGGACAGCTAGGAGTGCTAGTTTGATGTGTCACTGGGTCATTCATGAGGATGAGCACAGCGTGAATGTGCTGAAAAGACCATAGATTCAAGTCCTAGTCCTGCCACTGGTCAACTATATGACAGTTTTCAGGCCTTTCTGTGCCTCAGTTTCCTGTCTTAAAAATAAAGTTGTGACAAGAGGTGGTTTTTAGGGTCTCTTCCATCTCTGATGCTCCTTGAAACATATCTGGGTCTTGTCTATGATTTTTGGTCAATCTTTGCAGTAGATTCTGTTTAAAGAAGTAGGTGAAAAGCAAGATCAGCAATAAGCTGACAGATTTCACTTGTGTAGAAAGTCAGACTTGAGAACTCGGGTATCTCCTCTTCACCAAGCACTTCTAAATGCTTCTTGATGAATTTTTACTGAAATATCTTTTCTTCTTTACAAAGAAGACATTTACCTTTAAGTGTTTAGTAGTGAAGATCCCTGGGTTTAGAGCCAGAACCCAGTTCCCTCCCTTGCTGGCACTGAGCTTCCCTGAACCTCAGTTTCTTTCCTTTATGAAATAGGAATAATGATGGCTCTTTTATGTATGAAATGGGAAGGACTCAATTACTTGGGTTTGAGTAGTGTTTATATATATATATATATATGATAGATAGATGATAGATATAATAGATAGATAGGCTCTCCTAGTAAGTTATAATATTCAAGTATAGGAGGAGCTTTTCTTTTCTATTCTTGATGGCACATAGCACAGTATTGGAGTCACATTAGGTGCTATATTAATTATGAATTGACTTCATGAGAATTAAATATATTCTTTACATAGTCACCTTTTTAACTTACAAAATTATTCTTGCTTGCTATAACAAAGTAAAATGCAACAGCATATTCAATAATTCATTTTTCTTGGCCTACTGTTGTTAATTGTTTGCTATGTATCTTTCTAAATTCTTTTCCTAAGACTCTTCAACCCACACACTCATATGTCTGCTCATACTAACACATACATTCACCTGGTTTTTATTTCCTTCTTTTCTTTTCTTCATCTGTTTTTAACACAATAGTGGTAAGACCATACATATTATTCTATAGACAGCTCTTTAAAACTAATTTATCCCATAACTGGCTGTATACTATTTCATTGGATGAAGGTACTATAATTTATATCCAATTCTTTCCAGATAAACATTTAGTTTGCTTCTATTTTATTTATTTAATTATTTTGCCAACACAAAAAATGCCAAAATAAAAATTTTAAATATATATTTTGGCCACTTGTAGGCATTAAATCTTAGCTAATCCTAGTTCTAGCCTTTACGGGTTGAGTCTGCTGGAAAATTAGGTTGGATTCCAAAGATAGACCTGGCTCTTAGCGACTTATCAAGGCTTCTTCAACTCTCTCATAATCCTCAAATGAGTAAGGCTTACTCAACAGCTGTCACCAGCCCCAGTTTCCTCATATGGCTCATCTTCGGGCTTCAGCAGACCTGACCATGAACACACTGAGTGCTGGCTCCAATAACCTCCCCCTCTTTTGCACAGATGCTCAGGCCCAGGGCAGGGCTCTGTCTCTAACCATACATAGACAATTTTAGCAACAGCTTGTCTGGCATCTGTTTCACCAGGTTCTTAATCTCAGCACCATTAGTAATTGACACCATAAATAAGATCACCGGTGAGTGCCTGGAATCTTGGGATGGGCCAGGAATTTGACCTGGAGATTCTGGGGGATACGACAAGAGCCTTCTTGTGGTAAATTAATATCTGTGGCAAAAAAAGGGTGACTCTAGCACATAGCTGAGTGGACACGCAGGTTTCCCATCCTGGAGGTACTCCATAAATAAGATAAAGTTTCCTGACCTATCTCTGGGATTATTTGTAGTCATGGTTTCAGCATGTGGTAGCAACAAGTTCTTTCTGTGACTAGGGGTGTGGGACTTCAGACTTCAGGCTTTAGGCCAGAGATTGCAAACTGCTGGTATTTTGTTCTTAAACATGTAAAATGCTAAATATTTAAAAAGTAATTTGCCAACATTTAAATATCGGGAGATTTTACATAAAAGTCTAGATTTTTGCTATCTCTTGGGAAAAAAGCAAAGGAAGATTTGGTAACATTGAGGTAGGAAGTAGGTGGGTATGCAGTAGGTCCGCCCTCTTCAGAAGGGTCATAAGCAAGTTCTTTATCTGGTCTGCTATACTGGTATTCGGGTCTATAACTTCTGGCCTCTGGCTTGGATGTGATGACATTTACAGCTCAGAAATTCTGTTGCTACCTATTGCTAAGAAGAAGAGCTAACTACTCACACAGTATAAATTTAGTGGCAAATGTCAAAGCTCCCGACTCTCAAATATTTCTTTTTTCATTTACCTAGAGGGCAAAAATGCCAACATTAAAATTCACCTGATGATAATTAACAACTAACATTTATCCTTACGGAACCATTATCCCCATCCTAGAGGTAAACTGAGGTCTGCAGAGGTTAAGTAAATGCCAAGGTAACAGAGGTAGTAGGTGGTAAAGTCAGTATTTGAACCCAGGCAGTCAGTCTCCAGAAGTTGTGCTGGGAATCCCTATACCTCACTTCATCAGTCCCTTCAAAAGATGAAAATACCTCCAGTTAAAGGGAGATTTGGAGTGCTCATCAGTGGATACCAAAGGATAGTTAGTTGACAACCATGTTTTTAGCTTATAAGTCCATGAGGGCATAGAATGGGCCTGAAGGAAGGTGGACGAGACAGTGAGAAGAATCTTCCATTTGCAGATTGGTCCTGTACAGAAAGAAGGGCATGGAAAGAGCCTTGATATTAGGAGGATGAGATTCCAAGAAAAATGTTGATATGAGAAAAAAGGACTTCTGATAAAGAGCAGAATACAAAAAGAGGAAGAAGAAGAAGATAGCAGGAGGAGAAGAATGAAGGGGGGGAAATCAGAGGGGGAGATGAACCATGAGAGACAATGGACTCTGAAAAACAAACTGAGGGTTCTAGAGGGGAGGGGGGTGGGAGGGTGGGTTAGCCTGGTGATGGGTATTAAAGAGGGCACGTTCTGCATGGAGCACTGGGTGTTATTCACAAACAATGATTCACGGAACACTACATCAAAAACTAATGATGTAATGTATGGTGATTAACATAACATAACAATAAAAAATTAAAAAAAAAAGCAGAATACATATCCTGAGGACCCAGAGGAACCAACATGATCCTCACCAACATGATCAAGGGAATTTTAGGTGAAATATGGGGGTGAGTTTGTGGTCAACATAAAGGTGGAAGTTGAAGCTGTGAAAAATGATAAAGCTCTTTTTGCTAGAACATTCTCAATTATTTGATGAATCTTAAAAGGTAAGTACAGACATGAGAGGGAGGAAAGCATATCAGTTTCTGACAAGTTCCCATTTTCCTCACCAAGGAGAGCTGTCTGAATATTGTGAAGTGCAGAAGAGTATAATTAAAAGGGAACTGAAGGCCAAGTGAGGAAGGAAGACAGAATGAGAGTCCCAGTGAGAAGGTAGGTATGGCTCAGTGGGAAGAACCTGAGCTGGGAATTAGACAGACTTGGGTTTGGCTCCTGACTCGGCCTGAATCTGGTTGTGTAACCTTGGTCAGCTTTCTTCTCTGAACTTCTGTTTTCATGGTTGGGATTAAATAAGGTATGTGTGTTAAATGCCTGGCACATGGCAGACCCTCAGCACATAGCTGAATGGATATGCAGGTTTCCTAGGCTGGAGGTGCTCCATAAGTAAGATAAAGTTTCCTGACCTGTCTCTGGGATTATTTGCAGTCATGGTTACAGTATTTGGTAGCTGTAAGAACTTTCTGAGACTAGGGAGGTGGGGCTTCAAACTTTGGTAAGTTCAATTCTTTAGATCCAGATGAATCACACACCCTGGTACTGGAAGAATTTACAGATGAGATGAAGCAACTGTCAATGGTAATGGTTAAGAAATCACAGATATTGAGATAAATCCTAGAAAAATTGGAGAAGGGCAAATGTCATTATTTTGAAAGGGGAGTTGGAAGAAAGAGGGTTTCAATGGTATACACTTGCTGTCTAACCCACGCAAAATTTTGTCATATGTTAATAAGAAGATGGTTTGAGAGAAAAGCAACAAGTGGTTTAGAAAAGACAACAGATGGTAGAAAAGACAGCAATGATTACCAGGAGTTAGCCAGGATTGTTAAGAAAAACATTATTCCGAATAAATACCATTTTAACTTTTTATCAAAATTACTAAACTGATTAGGAGAATGCTATGGATTAGATAATCACACTATTGATGTAATTTTTGACAAAGATTTCAAGATATTTTGTGCACAAGATGGTGCGACTTGGATTGAATGACAATACAGTCCAAGTGTGTAGAACTCAAACACTGTGAATAAATTGATTGCTCTCAGTTTTTGAGGGAATCCCCAGGGCCACACCACAGGGCTCTCTACTTGGCCTTCTCCTCACTGACATCTTCATCAGCAGTTTGGATGAAAATAGATTGCATGTCAGAAAAATTTGTAGTTCATATAAAAACTGAGGGAGGAAAATAATACAATGAATGAGAGAATCAAGATTCAAAAATAATTGCTAATCTTCAAAATGGGCCAATAATGAAAATCTGGAATTAAAATAAAAAACGTAAAGAAATTAAAAAAAAAAACTATATATAGATAGCCAGTCTTCAAAATGGACCAATAATGAAAATCAGCAAACTCATTAGAAGTGCTTATTTAGGAGACGGCGGGAGCTCTTTCGCCATGGCGGCCGGGCCGATCTCCGAGCGGAACCAGGATGCTACTGTCTACGTCGGGGGCCTGGACGAGAAGGTTAGCGAACCATTGCTGTGGGAGCTATTTCTCCAGGCAGGGCCAGTAGTCAACACCCACATGCCAAAGGATAGAGTCACAGGTCAGCACCAAGGCTATGGCTTTGTGGAATTCTTGAGTGAGGAAGATGCTGACTATGCCATTAAGATCATGAACATGATCAAACTCTATGGGAAACCAATACGGGTGAACAAAGCATCAGCTCACAACAAGAATCTGGACGTGGGGGCCAACATTTTCATTGGCAATCTAGACCCGGAGATTGATGAGAAGCTGCTTTATGATACTTTCAGCGCCTTTGGGGTCATCTTACAAACCCCGAAGATTATGCGGGACCCTGACACAGGCAACTCCAAAGGTTATGCCTTTATTAATTTCGCTTCCTTTGATGCTTCGGATGCAGCTATTGAGGCCATGAATGGGCAGTATCTCTGTAACCGCCCTATCACTGTGTCCTATGCCTTCAAGAAGGACTCCAAGGGTGAGCGCCATGGCTCAGCAGCTGAACGACTTCTGGCAGCCCAGAACCCACTCTCCCAGGCAGACCGCCCTCATCAGCTGTTTGCAGATGCACCCCCTCCACCCTCAGCCCCCAATCCTGTGGTGTCATCATTGGGGTCTGGGCTTCCTCCACCAGGCATGCCTCCTCCTGGGTCCTTCCCACCCCCAGTGCCGCCTCCTGGAGCCCTTCCACCTGGGATACCCCCAGCCATGCCCCCACCACCTATGCCTCCTGGGGCTGGAGGACATGGCCCACCATCAGCAGGAACCCCAGGGGCTGGACATCCTGGACATGGACACTCACATCCTCACCCATTCCCACCGGGTGGGATGCCCCATCCAGGGATGTCTCAGATGCAGCTGGCCCACCATGGCCCTCATGGCTTAGGACACCCCCATGCTGGGCCCCCAGGCTCTGGGGGGCAGCCACCACCCCGACCGCCACCCGGAATGCCTCATCCTGGACCTCCTCCAATGGGCATGCCCCCTCGAGGGCCTCCGTTTGGATCTCCCATGGGTCACCCAGGTCCTATGCCTCCACATGGGATGCGTGGAACTCCTCCACTGATGCCTCCTCATGGATACACTGGGCCTCCACGACCCCCACCCTATGGCTACCAGTGGGGGCCCCTCCCTCCACCCCGGCCTACCCCCCGGCCTCCAGTTCCCCCTCGTGGCCCACTTCGAGGCCCTCTTCCTCAGTAATTTCTCGTTCTCTTGCCTCCTGTTCTATCTTCCCAATATCTTTTGAATTCCTTGGACCAATCAGAGTTGCTGTAGCTCCCTATGGCTAAGGCACTAATCCCTCTCAGGCCTTTTTTTTTCCCCTTAAGTGTAATGTTTTTCACAGGAGGTTTTATTTTTTTTCTGTGTTGGTCCTAAGTGTTTTACAAATGCACAGAGAAAATAAAACTAAACTCCTTGTTTATTCTTCGTGTTGTTTTCCCTGGCAGAGTAACTTCTCTCTTTTCTCTAGGAAGAGAGAGGTCAGTATGTTGGGAGAGGAATGGTAAGGTAGGAGTGAGGATGCTTAATTGCATTTTTTTTAAAAAAGATTTTTTCATTTATTTGACAGAGAGAGACACAGCGAGAGAGGGAACACAAGCAGGGGGAGTGGGAGAGGGAGAAGCGGCTTCCCGTGGAGCAGGGAGCCTGATGTGGGCCTCGATCCCAGGACCCTGGGATCATGACCTGAGCTGAAGGTAGACGCTTGACGACTGAGCCACCCAGGCGCCCCTGCTTATTGCATTTTTAAAAGGCTATGTTTACTTTATAAGCTGAGATCCAGTAGCCGTGACAAGGTGATTGTGACCATGATGCGAGGACAAAAGTGAAGTTCCTGGAGATAGTGCTGGCAAAGATAGGAGGTAACGTGCACAAAGCCACCTGTCGCAGAACTGTATGTAATGACAGTAGGCTGGAACAACTCTCCTGTCTGTTGGTAAGGAACTGGTTGAACAAACTGGTAAATCTACATAGCAGCAATAAAAAGTGAGGAAAGACTATGTACTGTTATGGAGAGCTCTCCAGCATACATCAAGTGAAGAAAGTACCAGAACAGAATGTGTATATGCTACCTCATCCAAGAGGTGGTACGTCATCTATACATTTGTATTTTAAAAATAGATAAACCAAAGATGAAAAAAAAAAAAAAAAAAAGAAGTGCTTATTTATTTTTACTTTTAAATTCCCAAATTTTCAGTTCTTCAAAGTACAAGATGAGGGAAAACTATGTTGAAAGAAGCAACATGCAAAAAAAAAAAAACCCAAAACAAAACACATTTGTTTTTCTTTTCAGAGTTGTTGACTGGAATTTCAACATAAGTCGAAGTATGTTGTGACTCCTCAAGTAGTAGATTCAATTTCAGGCTGACGTGACTAGATCAAGGGAGATAAGATGTTGGACTACAGTCAGACTATGTCTGCGGCAGGAGTAATTACAGAAGTAGTAGTGATGGAGGTATTACTAGTGGTGATGGTAGCTAATACTTTCTCTATATCTGGCACTGTGATTTTTGCATGAATGGATTAACCTAATATACATAGCAGTATTAGGCAAATGGCCAAAATAACTCTAAAATCTTAGTGACTTAATATAATAAAATTTCATTCTTGCCTATGTCTCACAGGGACAAGGGGAGGGAAGGGGGTGAGGGGATGCAGTCATTCAGAGATTCAAGTTCTTTCTATCTTATGGCCTCCCATCCTCTTAGTCCTTGCAATTACCCTCATTCAGGAGGCAGATGGAAAAAGCAAAGGAAGATCACACACAAGAAATTTTTTTGTGGGGGAAGAGAATATCTAAAAGTGGTATGTATCACTTCTGCCCATTTTCCATTGCCTGGAACTCAGTCACATGGCCTTGCCTAACTGCAAGGAAGACTGGAACATGTACTCTAGCTCTGTGCCCAGGAGGATGAACAGAACACAGATACTGGCAAGCACTAACAGTCTGGATTATTTCTTTAAATATTCGACACACCTATGAAGTAGATACTACTATTAACCTCATTTTAATTTAATTTAATTTTTTAAAAAGATTTTACTTATTTATTTGACAGAGAGAGTGAGAGAGCACAAGCAGGGGGAGCAGCAGAGAGAGAGGGAGAAGCAGGCTCCCTGCTTAGCAGGGAGCCTGAAGCGGGACTCGATCCCAGGACCCTGAGATCATGACCTGAGCCAAAGGCAGACGCTCAACCGACTGAGCCACCCCATCGCCCCTAACCTCATTTTAAAGAAGAAACAGATTCAGTGGTGACACCGGTCAGATCTGTGTATTATTCTTAAAGAAGAATAATGGCAAGTTACATATTTCAAAAAAATGGGACCAACCTCTTTTTTTTGGAGTTTTTAAATTATGTTATGTTAATCACCATACATTACATCATTAGTTTTTGATGTAGGGTTCCATGATTCATTGTTTGTGTATAATACCCAGTGCCCCATACAGTACGTGCCCTCCTTAATACCCATCACCAGGCTAACCCATCCTCCCACCCTTCTCCCCTCTAGAACCCTCAGTTTGTTTTTCAGAGTCCATCAGGACCAACCTCTTTATAGATGTCATGTGAGTTTGACAGAATTGTTTATGTATAATTTGGAAAGGAGAGGGCAAATGGATACTAGGATAAATATCTTCAAATAGTTGAAGAGTTAATTTGGACTTGAAGTAGAATAAATGATTTTTTAGAAGTTGGACTCATTCTATAAAGCCATGATTCCTGACATTATGAAGAGCTCTCTGTCCCTGGAGAGTTCCCGTGGAGGCAGAAGGTATAACTTTGAAGAATATTGTTGAAGTGACTCCCAGATTGGGTAGAAACTTTGGTTCTTATGATTTTGTGGGGGAAAAAAGGACATTATGCTTATTTAAAATTTTTGCCATGGGCCTCCACTTTCTCACACGGCATCATGGATGCAAACAGGTTCCTACAAATTTACCAAGCAAACACAGTAAAATTTCTTTAATTTTGTTAACCGAGGAGGGTGTGTAGGTGTGAAGTTCTGGGGGTGGTGGTGAAGAGGAAGTAGGATATAAGAGCGCTGGTCTGAACTAGGTATTAAGAATGAATAAAATAGCATTTAAAACAATTTGGTTTTATTCTATTATTTTCAACCTGATTAAATCTTACCTCATTGCATATCTGTTTTTGGTGAATAAGTTTAACTTAGTCTATGTGCTTCTTTTTTGACAAATAAATCAATTCTTCTAAATGAGTAAATGGTTTTTATTTTTCATTCAACTGGGTTAATAACAAATTCCCTCATATTCTTGGTTTCCCCCCACTAATTGGTTTAGACCATCTTTCTTAATATGTACTAGAAATGCAAACTAAGTTTCAGGCCCTGTTCTAAACATTAAAAACTCTGAATTAGGAACATTTGAGTGAATGAGAAACATATATTACAATTAATTTTTTTTTCCTTAAGGTAAATCTTTAAAGAATTTCTACTAAAACCTCATTTAGGTGAGAACAACAAAGTAAAACAGAATTTATTTGAAAACATTACTTTAGGGGCGCCTGGGTGGCTCAGTCGTTAAGCATCTGCCTTCGGCTCAGGTCCTGATACCAGGGTCCTGGGATCAAGCCCCCCATCGGACTTCTGCTCAGCGGGAAGCCTGCTTCTCTCTCTCCCACTCCCCCTGCTCGTGTTCCCTCTCTCGCTGTGTCTCTCTCTGTCAAATAAAATAAATAAATAAATAAAAATCTTAAAAAAAAAAAAGAAAACATTACTTTATTTGGATTCATGTCTAGTTAGGGCTAGAGCTCTTGTTCTCTCCTTCCTTCCTCTTCTTCTCTGCCCCACTGTTGCTTGTTTAACTGTTTGTGTGTGTGTGTGTTTTGCCTTCTTCACATGAATGGGAGCAGTGACTATATATTTTGGGCTCTAGAGCCTAAGAAAGGTTGAGAGGGAGTGTATAGAGCTGGGAGAGGGCATCAAATGGCTAGAATAATGATTTGCTGAAGACTAACATTTTCTATGAATCATTGGAAGGACTTTATTGGTGTTTGTTGGTGATCCAGTCTTCTTGGGGGAGAGCAGAAGGCATGGGCTGAAGTTCCAGCTGGCCTTTCATGAGCTATGGAAATCTGAGCAAGTGGTTTAATCTCTGTGAATATCAATGTTTACATTTTAAAAATGGGAATAATAAGATCACCCGCCTTATCTTCGCCCACTTGTTAGAGTAATGGGTCAACACTGTTAACACATGTGAACATTCTTTGTAAGTAAGAAGTTGCTTTCCTCTTCCCTTATCCTCATGTCTTTCTTTCTTTCTTTCTTTCTTTCTTTCTTTCTTTCTTTCTTTCT